>NW_024070196.1:54180479-54287377 GCF_014754425.2 Oryx dammah
GCCCGAGGGGCCCCGGGCGGTGGCGCGCAGGGCCCGGACTGCCGGCGGCGGCCCCGGGGCTGGGGGGAGTCCAGCCCGGATATTGAGTGCAGCCATTGAGAAAAGCCAAACTCTTGTGTGTGTGCGTCTCGAATAGCCCCCAAGATGGCCGCCAATGTGGGATCGATGTTTCAATATTGGAAGCGATTTGATCTACGGCGACTCCAGGTTAGTGCGGGCAGCACCGGCCGCGCGGCCGTGGGGAGCCCTCGGGCGCGCCCTGGGCGCACTGGGGAGGTCCCTGGGAGGGCGGTCGGGCGCCCTGGGGAGGCGGGCGGCGGCTGCTGGAGCTCGCAGGGGCTCGACTGCCCGCTGCCTATCGATAGGTATTAGGAATTGATCTCGCCGCTGCTCTTTGTTCGGTTCAATCATCGATTAGCCGCTGCGACCATGGAGAAGCGCTAGTGAGCCCATGGCCCGGGGAGCGAGCCGCCGGGTGAGCGGCGGAGTGAGGCGCGAGGAAGGCAGGGTCTGCGGTCCCAGGCAGGGGGCTGCAGGCGGGACCTCGGGCAACCCCCCTTGCGCCGCACTTTGCGCGCCTCCCAACTTCGCGGCGCCCAGGGAGGCCGCGAAGCGCGCCGCGTGCCTGTCCGCGCCCGGCTGGGGCTCAGGCGAGGGAGGGAGGGAGCTGGCGGCTGGGAGGAGGAGGAGGAGGAGTGGGGGGGAGGCATCCGGGGTTGGCTAGGAGGCGGCTCCGCGCCCCGCCGCCCGCCAGCACCTCCGCCGCTGCCGCCCGCCTAGCTGCGCAGCCCGGACGCGCCGCCACCCGGGGGCCGCTGCTGCCGCCCCAGCTGCTGCAGCCACCGCCGCCGGACTGGCCGCCTGCACCGGCAGACCTCTCCTCGGGCCGAGTTCTCGGGGTTCGTCTTTGCCTCTTGCTTATCCCCCTCGCCAACCTCTTTCCAAGTCTAGGTGGGGACTGGCGGTGGTGATGGGCCCGGGGCGCGCGCAAGTTTGCGCTCCTGCCTCAGGGGCCTTGGAGAGCCGGGAGCTGCGCAGAGCAGGTGACTTCGGGCTCTCGGGCCCACTGGAACTTTTAAATAGGAGATTCCCTCGCTGTTTTCTGCCTCCTGCTTTTCCTCTCGGCCACTCCTCTCTTTCCTCCTCTCTCTCCCTGGGGCGACTCCCTTCCAAACTCCAGCACTTTATCCCCGTTCCACCTTTTTCTGGGAGTCTGTGTGTCTCCTCCAGATTTGGGGGTTATTCTTGCTGACCCAATAGGAGACTGGGCCGCGGGGTGGAATCTCGCAGAGAACTGCGCACAGAAGGCACAACACTAGCCTCTGTCCTTTCCCAGGTGCCCCAGGATGCTCCTGACAAGCCCCCAAACCCAGGAGTCTCACCGAGGTGCGGTGGGAACAAGGGGCGGGGAAGTGGTGTTGGTTACCGGGAGATTAAAGCATCCTGCTTTGGCCTTGACATTCTTGGAAGAAGGGAGAGCATCAGTCTGGAGATAAAAAGGGACCCTTTTTTTTTTTTTAAATCCGCCTGCAAATCTCGTTAAGTTTCTTCTGATAAGTGGTTCCAGTGCCCCCCTCCTCCTGGTGGCTTCCCAACCCCCCTCCTTTCTAACCCCTCACTCCCCGCAGGCCCCCTCCTTCAAAGCCAGTGAGCTGGAGAGAAAATCGGGGCACTCAGGCATGCAGTTAATAACTGCAAGTGCCTTGCAATTCCAGGTCCTCACTCGAGTTGGGGCTACAGTTTGGTGGGCATCTGAGGCGGGCAGGGCTGTGAGCTGTGGTTGCTGTTTTAAATGATGCTAAAGTGGCCTTTCTGGAAGAGTGGGGGATGGGGGAGGGAGAGGGAGAGAGAGAGAATGGGAGAGAGAGTTGGGCAGCCACATTGGGCTTGGCACGAAGGCCAATGGTAATCGTATTCCCTGCTAATGTTTGTAAATGAGACCCGGGCACGGCTGGGGGACAGCGTCTTTATTTATGATTGATGTTCTGTAACATAAGGAATGACAAGAACGTGGCAGACAAGAGGAGAGGAACCAGAAGGGCTGGCGAAAGCCCTTTGCAGGGTCCTATTGTTATTCTGGGCTGGAGAAAATTTCCGCGGCGAGATTTACAGCGCTGGTATTTGCTCCCGGTTGGCCGGAATGTCAGTTAACACAATTTTCATTAGATAACTCCTTTTCAATCCGGGGAGCTTGGGCTGCAACCGGGAGGTGGAGTGAGACCTGGGCTGGGTGCTGAGGGGTGGGTGCGGCTCCCAGGGGGCTGATTTCTGAGCTGGAGTGGAGGGGGTGTTGAACCTTAAGTCTCTCCTGTCTCAGGCTCAGGGGTCTTTTGTGGAGCTGTTGAGGTCACCCAGATCTTGATTCCAGTTGGACTCCCATAAATCCTTTGTTAGGATTTTAGAAGATGCTGAGGTGAGAAAGCAGATTTGAACTGGAAAGGATGAAGATGGGGGTGGTGGAAAGCCTTGTTCAGGTGATGGGAAAATAGAGCCAGGACCTCTTCCCACACAGGGTATATACTTAGGGTGCAGGAGAGAGGGATATGTTCATTAAAACAATGGCTGGTGTGTTTGACACAAAAGGAGAGGGCTCTGGGGAAAGGGTTAACCTCATTTACATGGATATTAAGTGGGGGGGTGTCCCTTTGGGAGTCTGAAAAGCTGTACACTTTAAGGGAACAGAGGTACATGTGGCAGCGGTGTACAAACATTAGGCCCTCACATCTGCCGTGGTCTCCACCCTTGTCCTGAAATGTTCAGGTTTCCCCTGCCCAGCAGTCCTGCGCCCCCAACCCAGCCCCATATTCTCACTGATGGCATTTTTGTTGGAAACGGATTATGAGCCTAAGCACTTTCGCCTCGGATCATCTCTTGTGCATAACGCTAATGACTCCTGTGCCACACTTATATTTTCATTTTTTTCCCCTTCCCACTTTCCAGATAGCTAGAAAGGAAAACTTCAGCTGGCTCGTTCCAAGATCTGGGTAGGAAAGGTGGGCCCCCACTGCAGGCCCCGTGCAAGCCAAGAGCTTTGGGCTCACTTGTCCCGTGGCCCCGGATGTTTGTGAGTGTGAGGAGGTGTGTATAGCTTCAATTCAGTGGTTTCATGCAGCCTGGTCACTGAACGTTGGAGTGGCCAAGGCAGCAAAGGCGGCTCATGTCTCCAGGCGAGACCATGCTACCAGCGCCACTCCGATACTGGCAAGAAAGGTGACCTTGTGCTGGCCCATGCACAGCCCTCTGGAAGTATGTATTTTTCAAATATGGAAGCAGTCTGGTTACTATTCCTTCCAGTGCCATCTCTGGGCACAGTGGGGCTGTTTTCCTAGGATGGAAGTCTGTCTGTCAGCAGTCTTAATGATGGTGAAGATGCTGTGACATTTGGTACCCTGCTCCAGGATCCCTGAAACTGCTTCCCTCTTTCTTTGCTGCTGCTTCTTCTCTCGGCTGCTGGCGGTCCAGGAAACGAGAAGAAATAAAATTCTATCCCAAAGTTAATGCTAGGCATATTTCATTTGGTTATAAGATTGCTTTATGGTGAACATTACTAATGCAGTATTTTTTTATGGCTTTTCTGTGTATAGTCGTCGTAACTGGATTCATACCTTTATGATTTTCTTTTTCTGCTTTACTTTGCCACTTTTTTTAATGATGCTCTGGGTCCAGTCTCTCGTGATATCTTTTTTTTTTTTCTTCAAAGAGTGTTAATCAAGCTAACAAGAGTTGGTGCTCAGTCTGAATGCACATCTGTTTCTTGGGAGGAAAGAGGTTGACTGGTAGGATCACACTGTACGAACTTGGGAGGAAAAGGCAAATTCTGCTTGGGGTGTGAGCCTTTAGAGAGGAAAACTGATGGGTCCTCAAATGAGATAAGCTGGACTTTTTGTAAGGAGTTTTGGAGAAACTTCTAGGAAGGCTCAGTTTCTTGGCGTACGGGAGATGGGACTTGATGGAATGTTTTTCTCAGCTCAAAGTTTAGAAAAGAGCGTGGATGTGATTAAAATATTATAACCTTATGATATTCTGAAGTGCATAAATTTTACATATCAGCCACAGAGAGTTTAGACATCCATTAGAGCCTCTGACAGCTTGACTTATCTAAATGTGCTATCATTTAACAATGTGTCAAAATTCCTCTTTCTTTAGATGACAGCAGTAAATAAGCTATCAGCCCTGTTGGCGGAATCCTAACTTTGGAAACTTCGCTGTAATAGAATTGCTGCCGGGGTGCAAGCATGAGCAGACCAGGCTTGGTGCAGCCCAGGCGCAGGCCCGTGAGATGGACTGGCATTAGGCGAAGGCTGTGGGAGGTTGGAGCGGGAGGAGAGGGAGTGGCGGGAGACAGAGGGACGAGGGGAGATTTCTAGCAGCAGCTCTGTGAACACGACCAAACCATTGGCCAGCCCCCTGGACCCTTCCAGGTCCAACCAGTGGGTGACCCCATTCCATCTGCCTCTCCAATTCGTTGCAAGCCACACCCTGTGAGCCTATTTTGCAGAAGGAGCTAGAAACAGGTGTTGAGAATTTATATAAAGAACCCAGCAGTCTTTTCTGGGCATCCCAAAATTCTGAATTTCTCAACTCGACAGAAATTGCTTCCCAAATCTGGGCCTCTCTTTGAATGCTGGAAGAAAAATGAGCAACGTCTCATCCTTGACCACTTTTGCTGTTGGAGGTCTCGAAGTTTCTTTTATTAATACCTGAATTCGCTGTAGAAAATTGTGAAACCACGGACAAGCCTAAAGAAGCAAATCAGCGTCTCGGTGGGTTATTTCAGATGAGCACGGTGCTATTTTGACCAGAGGGAACAGCTTTTCTGATGATGGTGGTGTTTTTTTTTTTTTTTTTCCTTTCCTTTTTCTTTCTTTCTTTCTTCTTTTTTTAAACTCTTCTGTTAAAGGGAGGATTCTGTCTTCGAACTTGACATTCTGTTGTGGTAACCTTTCTTCCGTCAGATAGAATTTCAAACGTGAGCACCTCAGCTGGTGCTAAATTTGATCCTGGATGATGGTCGAGGTGGCTGTCCAAAAACTATGGTTTTCTCTGTTGCTTTCTGAAAGGGCTGAATTTCTAGTGGCTTCCAGTTATCTAACTCAGACTGAGCCTGGCAGAGTTTGAGTGTGGGAAGGGGACTGAGGTAGTGGCCTGCCTTTTTTTCTGGCTTAGGAAATCAGGGTTCAGTCGTCTGTTTGATTTTTCTGTCTGGGGGGTGCTCTTTCTTAATGACAGTGGCTTATATCAAAGGTGTCAGGGAAGGTGGAAGTAGTAGGCAGAGGGGAAGGGCCCAAGAGCAGCTAAGAAGTACAGTCTCTAGCACTCCTGGGTGAATCCCCTAACATTCCAAGTCACCCATTTCTTAATCCATCACGTAGACTGGTTTTGCTCATCTGGCTTGCTGTATCCGGTTGCTGTAAAGGGAAGGATGCTGACATCCTTTGTGTGCCAGTTAAATGTATTGCCTTTTCATGACCTCAGGGCCCATTTTGGCAGTGATGAGGAGCCATTGGCCTCTTGAGCAGAATTTTGAGACCAAAAAAATCATGTCTGGAATGGACTTCTTGGTTTCTAAGCCGTGAGGATCCCTTCAGAAAATGGTTTGCAGTGTTTTGTAGGATCTGAACAATCAATTCCTATCATACTTAATTTAAAAATCCAGAGTCCTTTCCCCTGATTGTAAGACTCCAGGTAGTCGAGCCCACCGCGCCCCCCCCCCACCCCGCACCCTCCGTTATCCTTCTGACTTCATCTCCAGCATCTCTCCTCTCCTCGCTCTGTTCTAGTCACAGTGGTCTTTTGGTCCCTCGTCAAGCACATTCTTACCTCAGGGACTTTGCACTTGCAGTTCCCTCTGCCTGGGACTCTTTCTTTTGATCTTCCCATGGCTGGCTCCTTTGTGGTCTCACCCCAAACACCTGAAGAAGCTTCCACTACCCTTTAATGTGCAAATGTGCTTCCCCTTCTTTAAGGATGGTGTTTCCCTGAAGGTTTCAACCTCATGACCTTCCCAGGGGTGGCTTCTCTCTAGGCTCTTTAGAGCCTAGAAACCATCTAGGTCTGCCATCAGGGTTGGGAAACTTTCTGTAAAGAGGCAGATAATAATATGCTTTCGGCTTTGTGAACCACGTGGTCTATGTTGCAAGCACACAGTTTTGCCACCGTGGCATGAAAATAGCCATAGAGAAGAAAAATGAATGTGAATGGTTGTGTTCCAGTAAAAGTGTACAGAAACAGGGGAAGGGCTGGGTTTGGCCTGAAGGCCATTTGCTGAGTCTGGTCTACAGGTTTGTAAGGATGGCGGTAGCATGGCTGAGGTGTTTAACTTTCCAGTTACGAGTGTCAAGGTAGAGAACATGTAGTTCCAGAAACTTGTTCTCTACCCTTTCCCTCGAGGGAAGTGGGAGGAGCCAAGATGGTGAGGTGCCCCTGTCTAGCTTCCAGTCCTGGCTCCATCACCTATTGGCTATGTGATTTTTGGATGGGTCAGTTCACCTCTCTAAGCCTTATTTCCTTGTCTGTAAGTGGAACTAATAGTAATCTCCACCTTTTAGTTTGTTCTTAAAGATTAAAGCACTTTAAACATGAAAGTGCTTAGCACAGTTTGGGACACACAGTTACTGTTCCGTAAGTGTTTTAGTTCTTATTGTTGTTGGTATTTTTAGAGAGTAAGAGAGGAGTGAGAAAACCAAATGAGCAGTGGATCCTGGAATTTGCTGGCCTTGCAAGCTTGTTTTGGAGATTACTGGACACTTTTTCTCTTCTCTTTTCCTCCATTGGGGGCTTACTATATTAATATATTACTAATATTATATGTGATGTCTTATATCTTGAGAGCTCAGACTACAGAGGTTGCAGGCTGGGAGCTATGTCTGGACCACGGATGTATCTGTCCAGATTAGTGCAATATTTAAAAACACTTTTTTTTAATATAAGCTTCTCAGCATTTAAAATACAGAAGATGTTACCTAAGAAATTCAGATATCCGGTATCCAGTACAAGTCCAACACTCTGGCTGCGCTCAGTAGGGAAAGGAGACCTAGCAAGGGCATGACATGCAAAGGGAACAGTGGTGCAGAGACCCTGGGCTGAGGGTCTGCAGTGGATCAGATGCTCCAGGGGCCATGAGGCGGGTCCCTGTCAAGGCCACTGGCTGCCATTCTCCAAGTGCCAAATGTCAGACGAGGCTCCATTCTCAGAAAAACTGAAAGGCCCTGACCAGCTTCATGAAGACACATGATTAGCCTGCTGTCTCTGCTTTTCCTCAGTAGCTCAGTCACCCTCAAAATGGGCCAGTGGCTGCCCCCTCCTTCCTAGTCCTTTCCCTATGCATCCCCTCTGCCAGCCTTCAGCCGAATGAAACAGCAGTTCCAAGATATGCGTTTGTCATTAAAAAGAAAGAAAGAGAAAAAAATCAATCCTCCAACCTCTTTGGCCTGAGCTGGTTGTCTGCCCCAGAAGCCCGGAGCCGAGCAGTGCTTAAGACTCTCTGAGCCGCCGTCGCTCAAACTCGACGGGGTAAGTGGCTCCCCGGGAACCATTATGGTCGATTGACTTGTCCAGCCAGCTGTTTGGAACGTGGGTGCTGCAGACAGAGAGACCACAGAGGTCACCAGGCCAGCCAGGCTGAGTGCAGATTTCCTCAAGAGAGGCAGTCACTCAGAGGCACTCAGAGGCTGGGGGCACCTATTTGAGGTGTTGGTCCATTATGAGTGTCCATGGGCTCCAGGGATCTGAGGTGTGTAGTGTGGGCTGCAAAATCAAGCCCTGCAGTCTCCCACTCCCAAAGATATTTAGTGAGGACTTGGAGCCAGGGGGCCTGGCTCTATCCCAGCTCTGCCACTTACCAGCTGTGTGACCTTGGGCAAATCACTTAACCTTTTTGAGCCTCGGTTTTCTCTCTTGTGTAAAACAGGGATGATAGTAGTATCTGCCTCCTTAAGGATTGTGGATTAAGTGAGTTAGTGCATGTGAAGTGTGAAATCTGTGCCTAGCACATAGATGTGCTATATAATGTTAATAACTGCTGTTGTCCTACACTTTGAAAATGTATTGGTGCCAAAAAAATTCATTCAGGGTTTTCCATAAGATGGTACAGAAAAACATGAACAAACTTTTTGGCCAACCCAATATATTCACCACTCACAGTATAACTAAAAATTGTGTAAATTATAATAAGTAAATATCGTAAATACTATAAATAATAATAATATACTGGCAATATCATGGTGAACCAGAAGACAGAGTGCCAGTCCTCACTTAGCCCACAGACAATGGAGGTGGGTGGATGCGTATCTTATGGACAAACGGGTGTGTAGTCACACACGGACATTTGATTTTGAGATAGCATGTGGCAAAAAAACTGCCTGAGTCTGAGCATCAAGGGAGCCTTCCTGGAAGGAGTAACCCTTTAGCCAAGGTGTCAAGGACAAGGTCAGGGAAAAGCATCCCTGGGAATAGCGTGTGCTAATACCTTGAGGTGGGTGGAAAAACAGTACGTGCAAGAAACTGGAGGAAGGCAGTGAAGCTGGTCACAGATTCTGAGTGGCTATTGTGGTGGTGATTTAGTCGCTAAGTGGTGTCCGACTCTTGCAACCCCATGGACTGCAGTCCACCAGGCTCCTCTGTCCATGGGATTTCCCAGGCAAGAATACTGGTATGGGTTGCCATTTCCTTCTCCAGAGGATCTTCCTGACCCAGGGATCGAACCCAGGTCTCCTGCATTGCAAGCAATTTCTTTACCAACTGAGCCGGGAAGCCCTGTTGGACCCACCTTGATGCTCACTCTTGGCATCTGTCAGTTGGGAGTAAGGATGAAGTATAAAATAAGATTATTTAGCACATGTGTGGCCTGGAGTGAATCTATCTCAGTGAGTACTTTGTAAACTATTCAAACACCGTATCAGCCTTTGCTGTTGTTCAGTTGCTAAGTCTTATCTGTCTCCTTGTGACCCCATGGACTACAGCATGCCAGTCTCCTCTGTCCTCCACTATCTCCCAGAGTTTGCTCAATTCATGTGTTGAGTCGGCGATACTATCTAACCATCTCATCCTCTGCCACCCCCTTCTCCTTTTGCCTTCAGCATTTCCCAGCATCATAGTCTATTCCAATTTATTGGCTCTTTTTATCAAGTGGCCTGAGTATTGGAGCTTCAGCTTCAGCAGTAGTCCTTCCAATGAATATTCAGGGTTGATTTCCTTTTGGATTGACTGGTTTGATCTCCTTGCAGTCCACGGGACTCTCAAGAGTCTTCTCCAGCACCACAACTTGAAAGCATCAATTCTTCCATGCTCAGCCTTCTTTATGATTCAGTTCTCACATTGTACATGACTACTGGAAAAACCATGGCTTTGACTATACAGACCTTTGTCGGCAAAGTAATATCTCTGCTTTTTAATACGCTGTCTAGGTTTCTCATAGCTTTCCTTCCAAGCCTTAAGTATTGCTTTTATTTTTTTTAACAAGGTATACAGCCCAATTCTGTTGCAAGATACGCCTAGTTCCCCAACTCCTGTTTATCTTGGGATCATGGCACTGTGCCATCAGGATTCAAATCCCAGTTCTGCTTCTTCCTAGCTGTGTCCCTTGGGTAAGTTAGTTCCTCTTTCTAAGATTTGGTTTTCTCAGCTATCAGGTGGATATAATAATGGTACCTCCCAGTGGTGGCCCTGAGAAGGCACCTTGCAGATCTTTGTCTGTAGGGAGTGTGACGGGCAGGTGGCACCAGATCCTGCCCTTGAAGATCACCCGCAACTGCCACAGGCAGGGACTGAGTGTAACGGGGACCAAGAGCAGACTGGTTCCTGGGACACATGGGACTCATTTGCAGGCTCTGGACTCCTCTGCAGTCTAGGCTGCCTCCACTAACCAGCCAGCCTTACTTACCAACTTTCCTTCCTTCTTCTCTCACTCACGCCCTCCCTCCCTCCCTCTCCCTATTATGGCTCCCTCCTGCAGGGTTCGGGTATTGATCCTGATAAATCTCTTTGTCTTGTAATCCTGCCTTTGTATCTTCTTCTCAAAGGACCACAGTTTCCTACAGGAAAGATGAAATGAGGTTTGGACGTCTACCTAAGGCACCTAGTGCATAGGAGGTGCCCAGTTGAGGTATCTTTTATGTCATGTTGGGAACCTGGGTGGTATCACTCTCAGCGTTGCCTCTTTCTGGTTGCCTGTTCTTACCTGGGCCCACTGTGTGATTAGGTCCTCCATTCCCTTTTGTATCCCTTCATTATGTTTTGCTCTCATTTCCTGACATGCCTCCCCTTTTTATTCAAGCACTCTGGCCTCCTCACTGTTCCTTGAACACACCAAACATATTCCAACCTCGGGGCCTTGTACTTGCTGTTCCCATTGCATTTCCCAGACGTCTCCTTAGTTTTGTCTCAGTCCATTCAGTCCTCTATTTAAATATTACGTCTTCGGAGAGGTCCTCTCTAAGCTTCCAAAATGCCTCCTGCCCCACTTACTGCTATCTGCTTTACCTGATGTGATAATATGTATTTATTTGTTTGTTTGTTTACCATCTGTATTCCTTCCTGGGCTTCCCTGATAGCTCAGATGGTAAAGAATCTGCCTGCAATTTAGGAGACCAGGGCTCAGTCCCTGGGTCAGGAAGATCCCCTGGAGAAGAGAATGACAGCTGACTCCAGTATTCTTGCCTGGAGAATTCCATGGACAGAGGAACCTGGTGGGCTACAGTTTATGAGGTCGCAAAGAATTGGACATGACTGAGCGACTAACACACACATATTCCTCCCTGAGGAGGGCAAGGACATAATAAGTTCTTAATAAATATTTGGATAATGGAGTGGATGAATAGCACAGGAAGGGTAAGTTGGGAGCAACTGCCTTGACTCTACCTTGGGAGGCAGTCCTGGGGGACCCAGCTCCTCCCAGACCCCCAGCTTCTTCACCCATCACTGGCTCTTGAAATTCTCTCACTCTGTGATTGGGAATTGGGCACAGGCCTCAGACTCGCAGCGAACAAGGGTTTATCTTTAGCTCTGTGAGTCTTGCTTTAGAAACTGGTGACCCCAATTCCGGCCTGGGAAGTAGCTCCTATCCTAATTAATAAATCCATTAATTAATTGCTGGGGCAGGCTGTGGACCGTTAGCAGTGATTTGGTGGCCTCAGTCACATACAACTCAAAGCAGGTTCCTGCAGTCTGTGAGATGGCTGTTGTTGGGGGGTACAAGATAGCCAGT
This sequence comes from Oryx dammah, assembly GCF_014754425.2. Classification (NCBI taxonomy): domain Eukaryota; kingdom Metazoa; phylum Chordata; class Mammalia; order Artiodactyla; family Bovidae; genus Oryx; species Oryx dammah. The sequence continues at coordinate 54,191,683 of NW_024070196.1, forward strand.
TAACATGTTTTGGGATCCAGGTGACATTCTTCTCCCAAAGCCTGGTTCATGGGTCCATAGCAGGCATCAAAGAGGGATCAAGGTCTCTGGACAGTGTCACTAGAGTTGGGGGGATTTCCTGCTCAGCATCCCCTGGGACTTCTAGTTTATAATCAGGCAGGAAGTCAGGATTGGAGTCTCCCCTTCCCTTTTATGGCTAAGATACACTGTCCAGGCCTCAGTTTTTCTGTCTAAAACAGAGCTTCCCGGGGTTGTTGAGACAGATTGTTCATTCATTCACTTAATGAACATTATTCAGCACCTGCTACGTGTCACGTACAGTGTAAAGTGCTGGGAGGGCAGCAGTAAACAGAACAGACGAAGTTCTTGCCCTTGTAAAGCTTTTCTTTTATAATCGCTTAGAGATAGAAGTACTTTTCTCCAAGGCTGTGAGAGGTGAAAAATGACAAACCAATACAGACACAGCCCAGGACTGGGCATGCTGTAAGCCTTCCCCAAATGGTGACTGTTGTTGATCATGATCTTTATTAAGGGCGGTAATAATAACTACGATGATGATGATTCTGTGAGGTAATTCCCTGAATGTCACTTACCCTGGGAGCAGTACCTGAAATGATTTGAGCATGGGCTTTGGACCCCGGCCTTGCTGTTTCCTAACTGGGATGCCTTGGGTGATTCACTGGATTTCTCAAAGTGTTAGTTTCCTATCTGTACAATGTGAATTAAATACAGCCTTTACCTCATAGAGACCTTATGGGGGTGTTGATGCAGTGACTGGTAACTGACTGTGGCTCAGATCATGAACTCCTTATTGCCAAATTCAGACTTAAATTGAAAGTAGGAAAAACCACTAGACCATTCAGGTATGACCTAAATCAAATCCCTTATGATTATACAGTGGAAGTGAGAAATAGATTCAAGGGATTAGATCTGATAGACAGAGTGCCTGAAGAACTGTGGGCGGAAGCTCGTGACACTGTACAGGAGGGAGAGATCAAGACCGTCCCTGAGAAGAAGAAACAAAAAGTCAAAGTGGCTTTCTGAGGAGGCCTTACAAATAGCTGTGAAAACAAGAGAAGTGAAAGGCAAAGGAGAAAAGGAAAGATATACCCATTTGAATGCAGAGTTCCAAAGAATAGCAAGCGGGGATAAGAAAGCCTTCAATAATCAGTGCAAAGAACTAGAGGAAAACAATAGAATGGGAAAGACTAGAGATCTCTTCAAGAAAATAGAGATACCTAGGGAACATTTCATGCAAAAATGGGCTCAATAGAGGACAGAAATGGTATGGACCTAACAGAAGCAGAAGATACTAAGAAGAGGTGGCAAGAATACACAGAAAAACTATACAAAAAAGATCTTCATGACCCAGATAATCACAATGGTGTGATCAGTCACCTAGAGCCAGACATCCTGGAGTGTGAAGTCAAGTGGGCCTTAGAAAGCATCACTATGAACAAAGCTAGTGGAGGTGATGGAATTCCAGTTGAGCTATTTCAAATCCTGAAAGATGATGCTGTGAAAATGCTGCACTCAATATGCCAGCAAATTTGGAAAACTCAGCAGTGGCCACAGGACTAGAAAAGGTCAGTTTTCATTCCAATTCCAAAGAAAGGTAATGCAAAAGAATGCTCAAACTGTGGCACTTATCTCACACGCTAGTAGAGTAATGCTTAAAATTCTCCAAGCCAGGCTCAACAGTACGTGAACTGTGAACTTCCAGTTGTTCAAGCTGGATTTAGAAAAGGTAGAGGAGCCAGAGATCAAATTGCCAACATCCACTGGATCATTGAAAAAGTAAGAGAGTTTGAGAAAAACATCTACTTCTGCCTTATTGACTATGCCAAAGCCTTTGACTGTGTGGATCACAACAAACTGGAAAATTCTTCAAGAGATGGGAATATCAGACCATCTGACCTGCCCCTTGAGAAATCTGTCTGCAGGTCAAGAAGCAACAGTTAGAACTGGACATGGAACAACAGACTGGTTCCAAATCAGGAAAGGAGTATGTCAAGGCTGTACATTGTCACCCTGCTTATTTAACTTATATGCAGAGTACATCATGAGAAACGCTGGGCTGGAAGAAGCACAAGCTGGAGTCAAGATTGCCGAGAGAAATATCAATAACCTCAGATATGCAGATGACACCAGCCTTATGGCAGAAAGCGAAGAAGAACTAAAGAACCTCTTGATGAAAGTGAAAGAAGAGAGTGAAAAAGTTGACTTAAAGTTCAACATTCAGAAAACTAAGATCATGGCATCTGGTCCCATCACTTCATGGCAAATAGATGGGGAAACAATGGAAACAGTGAGAGACTTTATATTTTTGGGCTCCAGAATCACTGCAGATGATAATTGCAGCCATAAAATTAAAAGATGCTTGCTCCTTGGAAGAAAAGTTATGACCAACCTAGACAGCATATTAAAAAGCAGAGACATTACTTTGCCAACAAAGGTCTGTCTAGTCAAGGCTATGGTTTTTCCAGTGGTCATGTATGGATGTGAGAGTTGGACTATAAAGAAAGCTGAGTACTGAAGAATTGATGCTTTTGAACTGTGGTGTTGGAGAAGACTCTTGAGAGTCCCTTGGACTGCAAGGAGATCTAACCAGTCCATTCTAAAGGAAATCAGTCCTGAATATTCATTGGAAAGACTGATGCTGAAGCTGAAACTCCAATACTTTGGCCACCTGATGTGAAGAGGTGACTCATTTGAAAAGACCCTGATGCTGGGAAAGATTGAAGGCAGGAGGAAAAGGGGACAACAGAGGATGAGATGGTTGGATGGCATAACCGACTCAATGGACATGAGTTTGAGTAAATTCCGGGAGTTGGTGATGGACAGGGAGACGTGCTGCAGTCCGTGGGGTCACAAAGTGTTGGACACGACTGAGCGCCTGAACTGAACTGATGCAGTGAAGCATGGAAAGCTCTTAGCACAGAGCATGGTCATTCCTAGGAAATGAGAGCATCTATTATTACTTTTACTATCACTGTCATCATCATTGTTATTTTTATTCACCTCCCGGTCATCACTAGCCAGCAGTAAGGTGGACCAGATCCTTGCAGAGAGGCACTGGATGGGAGGGCAGCCTCTCCAAATACTGCTTGGCTGGCTGTAGCAAGACCAGGCTTGACGTTTGCTTTGGAACATCAGAAGGAGGCCCTCTGTGCAGAAGTCCTGACAGTTTTTGAACAAATAGTTCTTTCAGCGTTTAATGCACGCTGAACAGTGTTTAGAGCCCTTGACGAATATTATCTCATTTAATTCTCACAACCCTAGCACAAGAAAACTACTACTATCCTGCTTTTACAGTTGAGCAGATTGAGGAGGCACAGAAGGTTAAGTTCAAGGCAATATTGTCAGCAAGCAGCAGAGCTTGAATTCTAATCCAGGACTCAGGTCCATTGGGCACTCATGTCCCTGCTCTTGACTCACTAGGGGCCAGAGGTCCCTCTTCCGGAGCCCATCTCCCAACTCCCTGCCCCGCTCTCAGGGTTCCCCACCTATAGTCATTATGCTTGTGCTTTCCCCTTTATTTTTAAACATCTTAAAACACCTCATCATTGTCAACTCATGGAAATGAATCCAGACTCACAAGCATGAGAGACATAGGTTAGGGTGGCAGGTGGGAGGTTATTAATAACACAGGAAAGATGCCTATCTCCTGTCCTGGAAAATGAGCACCACCCAGCCATCCATCCCTGGCCCACCCGCCAGAGTCCAGAACTGCGTGGTACGCCCTGTCGTTGGGCCTGCATTCCGCAAAATGAAATTCTCCGTCCGGGCTGATAATAAGCGGATATTGATTGCTGCCTTGGTCATTATCAAGATTTATTTAGTCGATATGGCTTCCTTGGTCAATAAATCGTGTCGTTGATAAAGAAAGAAGGGGATAGACTTGTAGGCTTTATTAAAAAAGTTTTTTAGATTTGTTTTTTTTTTTTTTTGAACTGCTAAATCTAGCCCCTCTTGCGTTGGCTGTATCAGCCATATTCTACATTTCATATTTGGCTCCATAAGCTCCTTTCATGGTGAAACTCAAGACTTGGGGCCACAGCTGCTTCTGAAATAGCCTCTGATACTCAGGTATCTGTCTCCTCACTCTTCTGGCTTCCCTTCATTGCTGGGCTAGGAGTCTCTGCCCTGGTTTGTCAGTACCCCATTCTCTCCTTTCATCCTTACAGCAACCTTTTGCAGTAGGCACTAGTGTTGCCCCACTTTACAGATGAGGAAATGGAGGCCAGATGGTTGGGGAGTATCCAGTGCCACAAAGCACTTGAATCTAGTCTGGCCAGTCTTTCCTCTGAACCTGTGTTCAGCAAATGGCAAATATTTGTCTAGTGTGTGCCATGAGCCCAGCACAGTGTTAGGTGCTGGACACAGAGAGGGTAAGCTAAACAGATTAATGTGTAATTACTGAGATAGAATGGAGGGATGAAATGACCAAATGTTACTAAAATCAAGATGAAGGGGCATCTGTTTATTCAGGGTGGTTACTGAGTAGGTAACATTTAGGCTGAAGCCTGGAAAATGAGGAGCCAGTCAGCAAAGTTCAGGTGGAAGAGACTTTGCAGCTATAGGAACAGTGGTGTGCAAAGGCCCTGAGGTGGGAATCCCCTTGGCACTCTAGGAACTGAAGGAAAGCCAGTATGGCTGGGACAGGATGGTCAAGGAAGGGAAGGTAGGAGATGAGATGAGGTCTGAGTGGGAGGTAGACCCGGTAGACCGTGGTAGGGGAGGGATTCAGCTGGATTATATTCTCAGGAAAGTGAAAAGACATTGAGGGTTTCAAGCAGTGGAGAAACAGGATCCAGAGTGTGCTTGGTTCCCCCTGGGTTCAGTCTGATAGGGAACACTGAAGGAAGGGAGGGAATGTGTGGAAAAGAGATAAAAGAAAGCTTCTTTGATAGTCTGATGTGTCATCTCTGTCCAGAGAGGGTCTTAGTGGTGAGAAGCCTTTGGGTGTGTACAAGTGTATTGAAGACTACATCATTCAAGGAGGGGAGGGTGGGAGAAGGTTTCCATGGCAACATTCCTGATGCCCCAGCAAAGTGGTAGCTGTGCTTCCTTAGGAAGGGAGTGGTTATTTCCCTTGTGCAGATGGCCAGCTGGTGTTTTAGAGGCCTCTCATGGCAGGTACACAGTGGCCAAGGGGTGTTGTATTCCCCTCCTCAAAAATGGAACAGGTTCCAGGTGGTGCAGCAGGGCTTGAGTTATGTTCTCAGAAGGGCTCTTTGCACGCTAGCCTTGTGGGTCTGGTTTCTAGCGTGTCTTCAAATGTTAATAGTAAGGACCACGAAAAGAGGTGACTAAAATGGTGTGGATATCAGAGTACAGGCCACACGAGGGTGCTCTGTCTGACCAGGTCCTGGCTGTCATGTGTGGAGATCCTGTTGGGTAGGAGAGGGGTTGGATGTCTACCTGGGGTATTATTGGGAACGTAGGCTGGAGTACACAGTAAATAGAAATTTTCTTCCCTTTTTGTCTGTGACCACCCACACATTGGAAGTCTGGCAGGGTTGGTTGTCCAGTTATCTGCCATCATCCTTTCATTCATAGATTTGCTCACTTACCCATTTTTATCCACCCAGCTGAGTGGTTTATCCAGCTATCTACTTTCTGTTCCTGCTGACTTCATCCATCCATCCATCCAGTCATCCATATATCTGATTATCCATCCTTCCATCTATCCGTTCATTTACCTAGCCAGCCAGCAACCCATCATGCCCCACCACTCCTCCCTGGACTTTGGTCTCCCAATTTGTTTACCTGTACTGACTCTGGGAAGCATGCTGGTAGTAGCTCAGTGGTGAAGAATCCGCCTGCCAGTGCAGGAGACATAAGAGACATGAGTTCAGTCCCTGGGTCGGGAAGATCCTGTGGAGCAGGAAATGGCAACCCACTCCAGCATTCTTCCTAGGAGAATCCCATGGACAGAGAGGAGCCTGGCAGGCCGCAGTCCATGGGATCACAAGGAGTCGGACACGACTGAAGTGACTTAGCATGCACGCACAGACTCTGACCTACCCTACTCTTTTTGACGTGTGGAAGCTAGTGAGATTATTGGAAACCCTTTAAGAACCATTTAGAATGGTTCCCTATTGCCTTTGGAGAAGAAGCCCCAGCATGGCCTGGGCACAGCACAGCTGGCCTCCACCCTCCATACCTGGTCTATAGTAGTGCACGTCTTCTTCTTGATCTTCTGTCTAGGTGTTCTATCCACTGCTGAAAGTAGGTTACTGGAGTCTCTACTGTTGTTGAATTATCCATTTCTTCCTTCCTTTCTGTCAGTTTTGCTCTATGTGTTTTGGTGCTCTTTTTATTAGTACATAACTTACTGGAATCACCTTCCGAATTATACTAGCTTCATTCTAGTGCGTCCTCTGCTCTTGACCTTGATCTTGAGCCGTGTTCTCGGGGCCCTCCATGTTCCAGACTCACACGTCTGTCTGCATTTTCCTCTGTACCGCCCCTCCCTGCGCATTGCTGCTCCCCAGCTTGGGACACTGTTCCCTCTCGTCCCCTGTCGCCTCCTCCCTGGCCCTGGGAACTTGCTCAGTGTCGCTTCCTCAGGGCAGCTTCCGCACTCGCCCTCTAAATGGTGGGGTCCGTCTCTACTGCGCTTAACATGACAGGCATCACACACAGCTCTAATGAACTACTGCCTCCTTCTGTGAATGCTAAGCTCCATGAGGGCACAGCAGCTTGTCCCCAGAATCTGGCAGCTACATAGTCGGCCCTCAAAAGGTACCAGTCAGGTGAATAAACGGGTGGATGTGAAGGTCATGTGATTGTATTGCTGTGTGTGCAACTTTGTCTTTTTTGTGTATTTTTGAGTATGTTTGCGGGTCTTTGCACATTTATATGTGTGCCTGTCCTTGTGGCTATTAGCATGTTTGTGTCTGTGTATCTGAGTGTGCCTTCATGTCCGAGTGTCTTTGAGTATGTGTCTGTGTATCTGCGTCTACATATGGGTGACTTGTGTGTGCACTCGTGTGTGCACTCATTTGTGTGTCATTGTCCGTGCAGGCACCTTAGTGTGTATCTGGGTACATTTGTGTGCTCACACTCCCAAGCAGCAGCTCCTTTCGGTCTCCTTGCCATGCAGTTATTTTTTGGCTAGTTTGGTATAGCATTTAATGATTTCCCTAAAGCTCAGCGCAGCCCCCAGGCTCACGAGTATTGATCTTGCTGCATTGGCGGTAACTCGGGGTAATGCAGGGTCAGCCGGCAGGTCCTTCTCCTCAGAGCTGGCGGCTGCACCTGCCTTTCTCCCTAGCCCCAACTTGATCCCTCAGGAGGAAGAAACGTCAGCTTGCTAGCTCAGTTCAGGGGCAGAGTGGGGCTTCTGACAGACAGGTTGTCTCCTCTCTTGCCTGTGTGCTGAAGCCATGCCTCATGCCTCAGTTTCCTCACCTGTGAAATGGGGAAAGCAATAATAGTCACCTCATAGGGGTAGAGTACAGAGGAAATGAAGTAATCCATGAAGGGCTCAGCTTGGAGCCTAGCATGTACCAAGCGTTCTGTAAATGTTATTCTATCCCTTGCTGTCATGCCTGCTCCCTATTACCTCTCTCCTCAGTAGTGGGAGTGATGATTTCAGGCTATGGAGGCAGAGAACTAAGGAACTCTCTTCCTTCAAGGGGGTGCTTTCCATTTGGTTTCTCTGTGGCTGTCCAAGGGCTGCACACCTGCTCCAGTGAGAGCGACCTGCTAACCCACAAGTGCCCAGAGAAGTCTAGAGGCTCCGCATAAACATACAGCTTTTCCCTAGTAGAGATGGGATTATGCCCCAGGGGTTTCTACAGCTTCTGAAAATCTACCAGCTGCTTACATAGTCTCCAGCCTCAGCTTTCTGTCTTGCTCCCCAAACTCCTATATCCTTTCTATCCCCAAACTATCACACTCCTTATACTTTGCAGCCTTTGCACTTGCTGTTCCTCTGCCTGAGATACTGTTCCCCTTGTTTTTTGCTGGCCCCAGCCCTCCTTCCCTGACTCAGTGCTGAGTTGGGCACCCTCTACCTCCTGCTTGGACATACCTGGCCTGGGCTGCTTTCCTAGGCCACCGGTTGATTCCCTGGTTTCTTGCTGGTCTCCCTCATCAGATGGTCAACTCATTACTCTATATTAGCTTCAGTAACTAGTGTGGCAGTTGCTGAATGCTGAATATGTGGTGCCCAGATCAGAGGTCACAACGTAAAAACTGAGGTTCCTGGCTTCTCTTCAGCAGAAGAGCTAGCATGCTTGGACCTGCATTTTAGACAGGGCAGCAGTCAGCTGAGATGTGTAATGGGGATGGGAATGGAGAGTGGGTTTCCTATTTTGCACAGCCCCCACTGGGCCCAGTTGTCCCATTGATGCTGTTTATGCAGCCTCCATAGGCATATGAGTTAGCAGCTTCACTCTAGGGACAAGCTGTGCTGACATAGTGACCGGTGTGGAGGTGATTCTGCCTTCTCTGGCCTCAGTGCAACCATTCAGGAAAATGGGCAGAATTTACATGACTGTTAGGGATGAAAGGAGTGCTGAAGGTTTTTGTGTGTTTTTTTTGTATTTTTTTGTTTTTGGTGATAAATAATTTATCAAAGGTGGCTCTGTGTCAGGCACAGCTCTTAGGTACTTCCTAATAAATATCATTTAAGGACTTTCTGGTAATTCAGTGGCTAAGACACCATGCTCTAAATAGATCCCACATGCTGCAACTAAACAGTTCACATGCTACAGCAAAGATCAAAGATCCCATGTGCCACAAGGAGATCAAGCACAGCAAAATAAATAAAAGTAAATATTAAAAAAGAAAACCATCACTTAAATGATGTAATTTCCATAACAGCTCTGTGATGTAGACACTATTAATGCTACCGTTTTGCAGAGGAGAAAGGTGAGGCACAAAGAGGTCAAGTTAGTGGCCCAGGGTCGCTGAACAGGGTCAGTCTGACTCCAGAGTTCCTCCTATGTTTGTAGGCTCTCTTGCCTCTTGGTATTCCTGTGAATACCCAAAGCAGAGACTGTACAATTGGGAAGGGACTACATGCAGATTTGCCTTGCAAAGGTCTTACGTGCTGGTGTTTTGTTCACAATGAACAGTGCCGGCTGGCAGGAGTGGAGGCAAGGGCCAGGATTCCGGGGAGTGGGCGCTGATAAGCAGCTGGGATGTCAGGGTGCCCAGGAATCAAGGTTAGAGCTGGTGACCGTGCAGGGACTCCTGAGAGGAGCCAGGCCTGTTTTCTGCCCTTCACATCCTGAGGTAGCTGGACCTGGGCCCCCTTGGGCCAGCAGCCTGTGAGCCTCGCTGAACCAGCACTGTCCCTGGGAGGGTGTTCTCAGCCTCTGCAATCAAGGGGGTTGGTCCCACAGCCCTTGGCCTACTTTGCAAAATTCATCTCTGGAAAAAAATTACTCTCTGAGCAGAGCAGAGCATCTTGGCATCTCGTGGTGGTTGAGGCCTTCTGAGGCCTTCTGCTTCCCCAGAGCAGGGAGGAGAGAAACCCAGGCCCCGCTCCTGCTTCCCTCTTGGCTTCCAAGGTGAGGTGCTCCGGGGAAGGCAGCTCCCGCAGCTCCCCGCCCCTGAGTCCCTAGAGCCAGCCCAGCTGTCCCATCAGTGCGTGTTCCCTTGCATCCTGCCCAGGATAGCCCGTTTAGTGGGTTGGGGCTGGCCCAGCTGCCAGCAGGTAAGTGGGCTTGGGCCAGGGCATAATTTGTTTCTCTGGGATATATTGATGAGCTGCCCTAATTAAGCACCTTGCTAATGAGAATCAAACCACTTCACTGGAGTCTGGTGGATCAGAGCCTGAACCAGCCATGGGTCCTAGGCAGAGCACTCAGTTGTGTGGGGTCTGTTTGTTTTCCACACCATGGTGCTTCCTGTCTTATCTCCTCTCCACACTAGACCCTGTGGTCTGCCAACTCCTTCCTGTCCCTGCACACAGCAGGCGCTTAGGGATCCCAGGGGCTGTTGAAAGGCGTGGAAGTATTCAGTCGCTCAGCTGTGTTCAATTCTTTGCAATCCCATAGACTGTAGCCCCCCAGGCTCCTCTGTCCATGGAATTCTCCAGGCACAAATACTGGAGTGGGTAGCCGTTCCCTTCTCTAGGGGATCTTCTCAGACCAGGGATCAAGACCAGGGATATGAACTCAGGTCTCCCACGTTGCAGGCAGATAGATTCTTTAGCTTCTCAGACACCAGGGAAGCAAGCACCCAGGGACTGTTGAGAGCTGACTAAAGAGGCATTAGGTAGAGGTTAATTATGGCTTTCTTTGCGAGAAGTTCTTGTCACTGGCGGTCAGATCCACTGATCTGTTTCTCGTCCTGGGCCTCTTCACTAGGTCTGTGAGGAGAGAGAGATTTTGGGGATGAGGATACTACTTAAAATGTGTGATTTGTGTCACTGTATCAGTTATTTACTGCTGTGTAACAAACCACCCCAAAACTTACTGGGTAAAAGAACTATTTATATTGTGAGTCAGAATCTGAGAGTCAGGAATTAGGACAGAGCCCAGCTGAGTCAGCTTGTTTCTGCTCTGTGTTATCTGGGGCTTCAGCTGGGGACATTCACAGTTTGGGGGTAACTCAGCAAGTCACACATCTAGCAGTAGATGCTGGCTGTCAGCTGAGACCTCAGGTATCAGCCTGAGCACCGACTTGTAACAGCCTCTTCATATGGTCTCTCTGTGTGGACTACTTTGGGCTTCCTCAGGGCACGGTGGCCAGATTCCAAGGGCGAATGTCCTGAAGAGAGTGAGGTGAAGAGAAGGCGTTTTCCTAATCTAGCCTTGGAAGTCGCTAGTGTCATTTCCGTCTTCTCTGTTGGTCAAGGCGGTTACCAAAGACCACCCAGGTTCCACACGAGGGGCTGTAGACCACGCCGCTCGATGGGAGGAGCGTCAAGATCACAGTGGAGGCAGAGCATGAGGGATATTGTGGTAGCCATCTTTAGGAAAACCGTCTGCTCTAGTAAGGGGGGCGGTGGTGGTGATTCAGCGCTGAGTGTGATAGGCCATGAAGAGAGACTGGAGGTTGTGTAAGCGAGGCAGGTGTTACAGAGACGGCAGAGTGAGGGGAGTGGCTGTGACAGGAAGTAGTTGAACAGGGAGATCTGAGTTGGCCAGAGTCTGCCATGATGGCAGTGGGCCTGATGGTGACTGCTCGAGACCGGCAGTACCATCTTTCCTGGCTCTCTGAGCTGCCCCCCTTGAAGGCTTCGGGGTGATCAGGCTGATTCTCACCTGGGGGCCCAGGCCTCGCGCAGCCCAGGCCAACATCCTCCTTAACTGGCCCCGTCTTTTCTCCCTGCCCCTGCCCCTGCCATCTTTCTCTCTTCCTGTGGGTCCCCAGGCTCCCCATTCCCCGCAGCAGCCTCCACTTTTTCCAGAAAGAGCGACTCCCACCTCAACAGCCTGGAAGCCCTCCAACTACCGTACTTTTCTTCAAATAAAAGCGGCTAATTAACATTATTCTTTAATTATTGCCTTTATCAACAAGGGGTCTGATTTGTACCAGCAGGATAGTTGCCTTCCCTTAAACTACCCAAGTGAATGCTTCAGTTCCTGGTGCTTTTGAAATGAATTTGATGTCATCTGCCCAGAGTCACTTAATGGGAACGCCTGGGTAATGACTGAACGCGCTAACTCCGTTAGCAGCCCTGGAAGCATGTAATTTGGCCCCTCAGGCAACAGCACTTTTGAAATCTCTGGATAGTTTTGAACTCTCTGTTCTTAATTAAATATGCAATTTTTCACGGTAACCAGGTTAATTCTTTTGTGTTGTGTTGTAATACTGTTAGGAATTTTCATAGTTCTTATTAAACATTATTCAGGCATTGTGAATTCCATAATTAAAAAAAATGAAAAGAACAAAGCTTGATTCACTCCTTTCTTTTCCCTGGCTAATTTATCAAATGAATTTTGCAAATTTTTCTTTCTGTCCCCAGACAGTGTGGCAAGTGTTTTAAAGGGGAAGGATTTAATTGCCCTGTAGGGATTGGCTGGTTATGAAGGATTTGGCTGTTTGATTAGTAAACCCAGTTGGGAATGGTCTAATGCTCCGTGATCTTAAAAATTGTCTGATTGTACCCTCTCCAAGGAGGCTTCTCTTTTCGTTATGTAGAGCATCAACTTCACACAAGTGTGGTTATTAGGTAGTAAAGAAGGGGAGAGAAAAGATCTGACTTTATTTTAAATTGGGGATCTTGGGAGATTTTTTACCCCCCATTTCCCGCGCTGGGGAGGAAGGGAGAACATAGTAGAGGAACAGAGAGAGAGAGGGATGGAGCAATTCTCAGATTGCAGGTCCAAGAGAAGGTAGAGGAGGGCAGCCGAGAGGGTGGGCCCCGAGGGAGTGTTATGCTGTGTCCTTGCAGATGAGGGCACCTGCCATGCTCGCCCGCTGGAGAGGTGCTTATAAGCCAGGGAGGCCCCTCTGCAGGGTTTCTGGGGCAGGAGGGTTACTTTTCCATTTCTGGAGCCGGACCTGGTTTCTGACAAATATTTGCAGACCTCCACTGAGCATGGTGGGTTTGTGAGTGAGAGAGGACCGTGCCCTGCGAATGTCTTGATAAGGCCAGGGCCCTTCTGATGAGGGGCTGCTAGGCAGAGATAGCTGGGCCCTCCTAGTGAGGGGGGTAGGACCACTGGCTGATTCCTGGACCCTTTTGATTTCAGTGAGGGTCCCATTTATGCCTCGGTTATCTTCATCTGCAAAATGAGGCAAGTTATTTCCAACCTCTTCTTTCTTTGCTGGATTTCCACTCCGCCCACCTGCCCCCCAGTCATGGCTCTCTGCATCCTAGAGGTGGGGAAGTGGCAGATGAATTTAAGAGGTAACAGGGGTCAGATCACACAGGGCCTTCAGGGCCACAGAATGGAGCTCCTTAGATATTGAAGGAAGGAAGGGATGATTTAGAAGGGATATTACCAAAGAGAAAGTGGGTTGAGGGGGCCTTTGTGCCAGAAAGGGGGCTCTGCCCGGCAGCCCTTGTGTCCCCTGACTGCCTCCTTCCCAGACTTAGCATCTTTAGCCCTGAGCTCTGGGAAACTCCCCACCTTGAGGTCACCCTCCAGCTGGTCTGACAGTTGGAGCTGGAGTAGAAGACGCTGGTCACGCCTTCAAGGGTGCTTGAGGGCCTGTGCTGTAGTGGGTTTAAGCAGATGGTTCAGGTTTTCAAGAGAAGCCAGAAACTTGGGTTTTATGAACATTCTTTTAAGATGTAAATGCAGGGAAGAAATTGAAAATAATTAAATGCTGGGCACACAATAGGTTTGCCTATTCATAAATATCGAATTGGACTTGTGGGCCCTGGGTCTTCCTTCAAGTCTGTCTCACTGCTTAAGGAGGTTCTAAACTAGTGAAAAGAAACATTTTAGTAGCCTATTTATGAAGTGCTTTTCCAGCACCAAGCGCGCTGCTGAGCCCCTGACAAATCTGAGCTCGTTTAACCCTCCCAATTGGAGGAATCGGGTTGAATCTTATCTCAGATGGGCAAGACTGAGGGTTGGAGAGGTGTTGCCTGGGGTAAGAATTCCAGGCATCAGTCCTAGCTCACATGGTTTTTTTTGGCAAGTAACAGGACTCTGTGTAGAAGGCATGCATCCCCAGGAAACCATGGTGGGGAAGTGGCAGTGACTTAGGTCACATGATTGATTCTGAAGTTAAAACCAAGAGTTGAGGACCCTGAGCTGTACCTCGAGTGAGCTTTATTGAAAAGTGAAATCAGGTCACCACACCCTCTCCTCCACTTAAAAACTTTCAATGACTCCCTGTTGCTTAAGGGATGAAGTCCAAATTTTTACCTTGGCTTACAAGACCTGTTGTGGTTACCTCCTCCCACGTGCGTCTGCCTCCACCATTTCATCTCTTACTACACTTCTTTGTCACCAGCTCCCCAACCAGACTTAAATTATTATCAGGTCCACAAATTCCTTATGCTTTCTTACCTCCAGACTTTGCATATACTGTTCCTCCTGCCCGGAATTCTCTTGCCATCACTCTGCCTGACAAATTTCCCTCATCCTTTACATCTCCAAGCTGGGAGGCTTTCCTGAACCTTCTGGCAGGATCAGGGGGCTTCCCGCATAATTATTACATCACAGTTCATTGGGATTCCTTGCCTTGTCTGTTTTAAGACCCACAAGGGCAGCGTTTGTGTCTGTGTTGTTGACTCTTGTCACATGCACAGAGCTTGGCACATCTTAGATGCTCAATAAATATCTGCTGATGGCACAACATTTTTGTTGCTCCCAGAAAGTTTTGAGCAACTCCTAAACTTTCAGGACCTCACTGAGAAGTAGGGGTTGAATTTGATGTGAAGATACTGAAAGGAGCAAATTCTACTTCCCTCAGACCCATCCTGGCCCAGCACACTCTGGGAGGTTCCGTTGGAGCCTGTGGCCTCTGTGCAGCATGGACAAGACAAGGCTGCTTCTCCGAGAGCCAGGGCAGGAGTTAGGCTGTTGTGGCTGCCGTCAGGAGCAGAGAGGCTTGATGCCTGCTCTTGATGCCTCCCTTTTCTCCCTGTTACCCACTTGATCCTCCAGATGGCCAGATGTCAGTGATAAAGATGAAGGGAAATGACACAGTAACGTTTCCTTCAACCAGAGGAGCTCGAGGCCTTAGAAAGAAAGCCAGTGGTGACACCTGCTGTTTCTCTGCCTTGGGGTGCCTCCCCTACTTGGAGGTGGCTCTTGGATTTTCCTCACTGTAGCTGTGTGGAAGCCAGGCTCTGGTTGGTGAGACTGCTTGGAAAGCCACAGGCCCACGGCATCCTCAGCCACAGGCAGACACGCACGCACTTACGTGTACGCATATGCACATACACTCACTGGCCCGTACACACACACACACACTCCTTGCCAGTTCTGCATCTCTAGGATCCCTGCACACATATGTACATACACTCACTGGTGCATACACACACATGCACACCTTGCCAGTTCTGCATCTCTAGGATCCCTGCACATGTGTACATACACTCACTGGTATGTATACACACACATGCACACATTCCTCTCCAGTTCTGCATCCCTAGGATCTTTGCACACAAATGCACATATACTCATTGGTGCGTACACACACATACACACCTTGCCAGTTCTGCATCCCTAGGATCCTTGCACATGTATGCACATATACTCACTGGTGTGTTTACACACACACACACACACATTCCTCCCCAGTTCTGCATCCCTAGGACCCCTGCGTGCAATAGCACCATATCTTCTTTTTCCTGCCGTCTCTGCCTTCTTTTTCCTGTTTTCCTTCCTGAGTTGTTAGAGGACCAAGAGGAGCTGAAGAAAGCTTTTTGGTTTGTTGGGTAGGGAGGAAGGCATTGGCCACAGAGGATTATCAGGGAATCCTGTGACTGAAAGGAAAAGCAGGGATTTTAAAAATTAATTTCGTCTTATAAAAGCCGTATTGCCACGTGGAGGATTTTAAAACGAGAAAAGAAGAGGAAGAAGATGCCAACAACACAGGCTCCCCTTAGCGCTTCAGTGTGCCTCCGTCTGCTCTTCCTGGTTTGCCATCAGAAGTATGGCTACTTCTGTTTTGTGGTCTTTTCATTTAACACTGGCATTGGCCTTTTCCACATCATCGTTGTCTTCAGATCAAGTGTTTTACTTTTTACTGGTCTAATATTTCATGAAGTGAATGGACTACTCTCTCCTCAGCCAGACCATGTCCCTGGGCATCTCTAGGTGTTTTTTAAAACACTCCAGTGATGGAAAAATATTGCCTTTCTGGTTTTATGTCTTTGGCTCTTTTCTCAAGACCAAGAATCTGGCTCCAAAGTCAAGTAGTCCTGGGTTCAAATTCTGTCCCTGTCAGTGAGACTTCAGGCCAGTGCTCTCTCCTGTGTGCCTCAGCTTCTCTGTCTCTCAGAGCCTCAGAGCCTCGCTCAGGAAGATTGTTGGATTAGATCAGTGAATTGGCCTGAAGCATTTAACTGAGGATTAACACAGAGCAAGCTCGTGTGCAGCCCATAGCAAGCCTGTTTCATTCACTCGTCTTCCTCCAGCACTTGTGCCTAGCGTGCTGGGGCTTCTCACTTAACCCTTTTCAAGTGAATGTGATGGACACATTCATGTGTATATATTTTTCTGCCTGTGCTGGTGCGTATGTTTCTGTTGAAGACTCTTGTGTAGAAATATAGATGTACACACGCACAAACACTCTTAAAACTCAGCCAAACCAAGGAAAGGGCACAGGGCTGTTCTGGTTGAGGATCCACAAGCATTTTATTGTGATTAAATATTTATTTGGTGCTTGTAATGTGAACGTGACACTTTGAAGTAGATAAGACAGGGCCATGTAGAAAAGGCTTGAAAAGCTATGAGGTCCAGCTCAGTGAAGAAACAGCCAAAGGAAGTAGTAGGGGAGGGGCTGGGGCTCAGGAATTTATTCACTCAATCAGTCATCTGTGTTTATCCAGCACCTACTATGTGCCTGGTCCCAGGCTATACCCTCATGATGCCCTGGTGATCAACACTGACATGCTGTCTGCCCTGATGGCACTGTTGGTCTCTACGGTGCTTAGAAGTGAAATCCCCCAAGAGACTGACATTAATCAAATAATCACACATATTTAAAATTGCAAACCCTGTAAAAGGCTGTGGAGGAAATGATCTAGGAATGATGATACTGTATAACAGGTTTAATCCGGAAGTTAAGGAAGGACTCCTGAGTTAGCCAAGTGAAGAGGGGCCACAGTCATCCAGGCAGAAGAAAGCAGCAACACAGGAAAGGTCCTCGGGTGGGAAGACACACCTCTGGTTCTGAGAAGTGTGGCTGAGGTGGGCTAGACAGGATTGACTCAAATGGGGCTCGTAGACCCTGCTGAGGTCTTTATTCTGAAACAGAGGGGAACTGTGACTGGGTGGAGTGGGCATTGGAGGGGTGAAAGAGGAGAATTGGAGGGGTTTAAGGGCCTCGAGGCCGGGGTGGGGGGAGTGCCTAGATAAGGAGACTCAGCTGCACCCACCACCCTCCCCTGGCTGGAAAGTGCATGCCTGGCCTTTCCAGGCATCCAGAAAATATCAGTGTACAGGATGGAACAGGTCAAGGCAGGGACAGGAATAGAGTGATTTTTCTAGACAGATGGGGAGAGGAGCAGGAGAGGCCTCAGATATGTGCTTTCTTTTTGCCACTTATATTTACCTAGGGGCTTGTGAAAAGAGAAAGATCCAAAAGAAAAAAAAATCCACCAGATCCAACATTGCTTCAGGCATGCAGCCTGAGGGAACAAGTATTTTTTTCTCCAATATTTGTGCATGTTTGAGTGTGTGAAATGCTGTGCTGAAACTCTATGTCCTTCCAGAATAGGGAGCTCCGGGCCTTTGGGGCTGTCAGGAGGTGGGCACCGTCACTCCCCACGTTTCTGATGAGGGCTGGCATAGCGGGGCCCGCCCTCTGCAAAATGGTAGGCTTCTGTTTTCCATCTGCTTTGTGTTCCAGTAACTCAAGCATGGCCCGCCTCGGGGGCTGGAGATTCCCAGGCAGGCTGGTCTCTGGAATGGTGGAATTCCCGAATGAGAGATTCAGAGGCAGGGAGTCCAGGGGATTTGGCGGCTGCCCCTGCATAGTGATATTCTGTGCCTCACACATTCTTATTAGCATCGTAATCACTCCAAAATACTGATTCATTATCGCACTCCAAGCTGCAGACTGAGGCAATGGGGTTTAATAGTTCCATATGAGCCATTCTGGGCTGTTGAGTAAATATTGCTCATTCTGAAAAATTGGGTAAATGTGTGTTTACGCTGGAGATGAGCAAAGCAGCAGCCAAGTAGGTAGCTGGTGTCTGGGCTGGCGCCAGGCAAGGTGGTGGGGGACAGGGAAATGCTCACACTCCGAGAAGTGTCCTATTCATGTCTGGCTGGCCTTAAAATATTTTTCTGGACATGAAGATTGGGATTAGGAGGGAGCTTTGCTCTGAAATGAGAGTAGAAGTACCCTCATGTTTATTGTGCATAGAAATGGCTCCAGGGTAGATAGGAAAGACCCCAGGCCCTCCAAACTTGTATAGATAAGTAATTGTTTTCAGAACTGGATGGCTGCTTACTACATGCAGCAGGAGGCACTGTGGCAGGGGTTAAAGCGTGCAGGTGAGTGGGTTCCACTCTGAGGTTCCTGTTCTGCCACTTGTTAATTGTGGGACCCCAGGCAAGTTACTTGACCCTTCTGTAGCCTCAGTTTTCTCATCTGTAAAATGGGGATGATTTCCTCAAAGGCCTGGAAAATCCCATGGACGGAGGAGCCTGGTAGGCTGCAGTCCATGGGGTCGCTAAGAGTCGAACACGACTGAGCGACTTCACTTTCACTTTTCACTTTCATGCATTGGAGAAGGAAATGGCAACCCACTCCAGTGTTCTTGCCTGAAGAATCCCAGGGATGGGGGAGCCTGGTGGGCTGCCGTCTATGGGGTCACACAGAGTCAGACACGACTGGAGCGACTTAGCAGCAGCAGCAGCAGCAAAGGATTGTGTGGGATTTAAACAAGCATATTCTTACAAATTTCAAATGGTGCTTAACATCATGCATGAAATGTTAGTTATTAACAGGGTTCTGGTGTGGGGTGGCAAGAAGGTTTGCATTTGGATCTGTCTATCTGTGGGGTTCTTCGGCTTTGAGAATCTGATGAAAGCTATGTATCCTCTCTTCAGGAGCACTGTTGATTGAGACACATAGCATTTTGCATGTAGTTTCAGGAGGTTGTTGGGTTCTCCATATTTAGCTGGGTACTGCAAGTTATGAGCTCCCAGCCCCTACTGTGGATCACCCTGTTGTGGAGTGGAAGTGAGTCAGATGCTCTAGAACCTTCTAGAACTAGGTTTTGGCCAAAGCCTAGGTTTCATCCTGGCTCTCTTTCATATTTGCTGTATAAAGTTAGGAAGATGAAGAAACATTTTTGAGCCTCAGTATAATACTTGATGTGGAGTTCTTCATGTGAAAAGGCTTTGGACCATGTAAAAACACTTGGCCCAAAGCCTGGCACACAGTGGATCTCACACTTGATTGACCTCAGAGTTGCTAAATGTAAGCTCTTCCCTTCTGTTACATTTATAAGCTGTATATTACAATTCCTTTGTCTGAAGTTCTTATATCTGATTCTGCTAGTTGTGTCTATTTATCCTCACACATAGTAGACTGTTTCCCTGTGTGTTTTGTAATTTTGGATTTTAAGCTCATCTTTAGGAGAATTGAATCTCTGGGAATTTTGTGTGGCCTGGGTAGCCTCTAGAGTAGAAGTTGGCCAGCTTTTTCTGTAAAAGGCCAGGTAACAAATATTCTTAATATTGTGGGTTCTGATGCAACAACTCAGTTCTGCTGTTGTGCAACAGAAGCAACCAGAAATAAGTAACTGAATGGATGTGGCTGGATTTGGCCTGCAGGCTGGTGGGATTTGGCCCTGCGGCTCATAGTTGGCTCACTCCTGCTCTAGAGATTTTGTATTCACTTTTGCTTAGTGTCCAGGGGTATTACTAGAGGAAAATTACTTTTTTATATTAATTGCTTGATTGACAGCAGTGGTTCTCCAAGTGTGGCCCTTGGACCATCTGAGAACTTAGACATGAAAATTCTTGGTCCCATCCCTGATCTTCTGAATTAGGAATTCTGGGGATAGAGCCCGGAAATCTGTGTGTCCAGGTGATGCTGGTGTCCACAAGTCTGAGAACTTGAAAGGCAGTATAAAATTGACCTGTGAACCCATATGAGGGCAGACCTTTGGTTATGAATTACCAGGGAAAACTGCTTTTTTTTGGTTTTCTAATCTAGAAACAGGGCCAAGACAGATCAAATCCCATTGTCCTCTTCTTTCTGCGTTAGTGGATAGATGTGTTCTGACCCACTCTCACTGAGGGTGAAGATCTATGGACTAAAATGGGCACCTGTCCCACCCTTTCATTGTCAGGGGCACTGAAGTATTAGTTCACATACTTAGCAGTCTGATTTTCAGTTTCCTCTTTAGCTTTGGCCCTTGAGAATTTCTCTTAACTTTCTCACTGAACTGACCTATATACTCAAAGGGGTGTTGGTATGTTTCATCCATTATTTCTGGATATTTTGCAGTGCGTGCATTTCAGGTTATCTTGTCTCCGTATTACTAGACACGAAGTCCTTCCAGTGTCGTGGAAGATTTCTCCTTTGGGATCCTTCTTTAGAACGTCTGGCAGCGCCTCTGCTTCACAGGTGATCTGACACTTGTCACTTGCCCTGGACTCAAGGCCCAGTTTGTCACTCCGTGATCACAGGGAGTATCACTCTCTGGCCACAGAGACCAGAGGCCAAACATCCCCTGGGGAGCCTCTCCATCCTAACTTTTTCCAGAGCTTGGATCCAGTTCAGCCAATATTTGTTGATCACCCCCTGGTGGCAGGCCCTGGGTGAGTGACGGAAGGGGGTTCAGCTCTGTACAGGTGATAAGTGTCTCTGTGCTAGAGGGTACCGTTCTGTGGTCATTGTATCTGGGGGCCTGTCTCTGTCCCCTTGTGCTTCTTTAAGGGAGCTTGACTCTTTTAAGTGTTTTTCTCTGAGGGTCAGAATGGGGTCAGTATTAAGAATGCTAACTTTGAATTATTAGAGAAATGCAAATAAAAACTGCAGTGAGGTTGGGACTTCTCTGGTGGTCCAGTGGTTAAGAATCTGCCTTACAGTGCAGGGGATGTGGGTTTGATCCCTGGTCGTGGAGCCAGGATCCCACCTGGTGCAGAGGCCACTAAGCCAATTACGGAGCCCAAGTGCGCTAGAGCCCGTGTGCTGCAGCTAGAGAAACCCTGCACACTGCAACAAGAGCCCGCGTACCACAACTAAGATGCAGTCAAACCAGTTCAGTTCAGCTCAGTCGCTCAGTCATGTCCGAATCCCTGCAACCCCACAAACCGCAGCACACCAGGTCTCCCTGTCTATCACCAACTCTCAGAGTTTACCCAAACTCATACCATTGAGTCGATGATGCCATCCAACCATTTCATCCTCTGTCGTCCCCTTCTTCTCCTGCCCTCAATCTCTCCCAGCATCAGGGTCTTTTCAAATGAGTTAGCTCTTCACATCAGGTGGCCAAAGTATGGAACAATAGACTGGTTCCAAATAGGAAAAGGAGTACGTCAAGGCTGTATATTGTCACTCTGCTTATTTAGTTTATATGCAGAGTACATCATGAGAAACACTGGGCTGGATGAAGCACAAGCTGGAATCAAGAATGCTGGGAGAAATATCAATAACCTCAGATATGCAGATGACACCACCCTTATGGCAAAAAGTGAAGAACTAAAGAGCCTCTTGATGAAAGTGAAAGAGGAGAGTGAAAAAGTTGGCTTAAAGCTCAACATTCAGAAAACGAAGATCATGGCATCAGGTCCCATCACTTCATGGCAGTCAAATAAATATTTTTTAAAAATTACAGTGAGGTAATTATCGGGAGAATATCAATAACCTCAGATACGCAGATGACACCACCCTTATGGTAGAAAGTGAAGAGCTAAAGAGCCTCTTGATGAAAGTGAAAGAGGAGAGTGAAAAAGTTGGCTTAAAGCTCAACATTCAGAAAACTAAGATCATGGCATCTGGTCCCATCACTTCATGGGAAATAGATGGGGAAACAATGGAAACAGTGACAGACTTTATTTTGGGGGGCTCCAAAATCACTTCAGATGGTGACTGCAGCCATGAAATTAAAAGACACTTGCTCCTTGGAAGAAAAGCTCTGACTAACCTAGACAGCATATTAAAAAGCAGAGACATTACTTTGCTAACAAAGGTCCATCTAGTCAGAGCTATGGTTTTTCCAGTAGTCATGTATGGATGTGAGAGTTGGACTATAAAGAAAGCTGAGTGCCAAAGAATTGATGCTTTTGAACTGTGGTATTGGAGAAGACTCTTGAGAGTTCTTTGGACTGCAAGGAGATCCAACCAGTCCATTCTAAAGGAAATCAATCCTGAATATACATTGGAAAGACTGATGCTTTAGCTGAAACTCCAATACTTTGGCCACCTGCTGCAGAGAACTGACTCATTTGAAAAGATCCTGATGCTGGGAAAGATTGAAGGCAGGAGGAGAAGGGGACAACAGAGGATGAGATGGTTGGATGGCATCACTGACCTGATGGACATGAATTTGAGCAAGCTCTGGGAGTTGGTGAAGGACAGGAAGCCTGGTATGCTGCTGTCCATGGGGTCACAAAGAGTCAAGCATGACTGAGCAACTGAACTGAATGAGGTTCTCTCTCACACTGGTCAGAATGGCCATCATTAAAAAGTCTGCAAATAAATGTTAGATAGGGTGTGGAGAAAAGGAAACCCTCAACGGTGTTGGTGGGAATATAATTTGTTACATCACTGTGGAAAACAGTATGGAGGATCCTCAAAAAAAAAAAGAAAAAAGAAATAGAGCTGCTGTATGATCCTGCAGTCTCACTTCTGGGCATATATCTGGGCAAAACTTTGATTCAAAAAGATACATGCACCCCAGTGTTCATTGTAGCACTGTTTAAAATAGCCAAGACATAGAAATAACCTAAATGTCCATCTACTGATGCCTGGATAAAGAAGATGTGGTACATATATACAGTGAAATACGGCTGAGTCATAAAGAAGCATGAAATAGTGCCATTGGTAGCAACACCGATGGACCTCGAGATTATCTTACTAAGTGAAGTAAGAAAGAGAAAGACAAGTATGACATCACTTATAGGTGGAATCTCAAACAGGACACAAATGAAACAAAAAGATTCACACACATAGGGAACAGACTTGTTGCCAAGGGGGAGGAGCAGTGGCAGAAGGATGGATTGGGCGCTTGGGATTAGCAGATGCAAACTATTATACAGAGAATGGAGAAGAACAAGGTCCTGTAAAGCACAGGAAACTATATTCAGTATCCTGTGATAAGCCATAGTGGGAAAGGTTTTTTTTAAGGTATATATATGTATAGCAATCACTTTGTTGTACAGAGGAAATTAACAACATTGTGAATCAACTATACTTGAATTAAAAAAAAAAGAACACTAGCTTTGACATCTACCAGAGTCAGTTTCAACAACCAGCTCTGCTTCTTAACAAGCTGTGTGTGTGATCCTGGGTGAGGGAGGCTCTTTGCCTCTCTGAGCATCAGCTTCTCTGACCGTAAAATGGGTTGACAGAGGGTTGCTGTAAGGATCAAATGAGATTATTCATGGAAGGCACTTGGCAGAGCACTTGGTACCTTGTGAGTGCCCAGTGGATTTTGGCCCAATGTTTGTGATCCAAATGGCTGTCGTGAGTCTGTCTCTCGTGATAATGGACTAGAAGTCGGGCTGGGGAGAGGTCAGTGAGGTGCCCACTGACATGACAAAATCAGGCAGCAGTCAGGCATCGCTGCTCAGCATGCAGCAGATACACCTTGGGGTATCTGCCCGGCTGCTCCCCATTCCTGTGATGACCTTCTTCTTGCTTCCTGCCTCCTCCCCTCAGTCATGTGACTCAATCTGGAGAGGAGGGGGAGCTGCCAATCAGAATACTCCATCCCCCCTGACTAAGGTGACTGGTCCCTACTCAGGGGTATGTCACATGACTCAAGCTGGGCCAATCAAAGAGTGCCCCCGGATTTTTCAACTGAAGCAGAGAGGGGAGTCTCTGTTTTCTCTCTAGCTGAGCTGCTAGAAGGAAGGAAGCCTAGAGCTGCCTGTAGCCAGGATTGCCGACAGCCTCATGGGGACAGAGTGAAGCCAGCCTGTAAGGAGAGGCTGAGTCAGGATATGGAGAGAGACAGACTCTGGTTGAATTGTCCCAGAGGCCACCTTCTCTATCTCTTAGTAGTTTGATTACAGAAGTCCACTTCGTGTTTTTTATTTGTTTTTTGGATTTTGGGGGAGATGGGAATGTTATGCTCTTTGACTTAATTTCTGCCGCCTGCAACCAGAAATACCCTCCAAAACAGTTTTGCCTCTGCAGTGTTCTGGGAACTCTTGGCCACTCCATTCTCCATGGCCAGATTTCTACAAGGTGAACCAGACGTGTGCCACATCGGCCACTCAGCCTGGTGCTCACCTGCCCGGTGGTACAGGATGTTCCTTGTTGTTTGAAAAAGATCACGCAGAGGAGGAGGGAACAGGGAGGCCACATGGTGTGCCTGGACACAGCTCTGGGCAGAATTGCACTGACTGCAGAAACTTTTGGAGAGGGGCTGGGCAGCGCCCCAGCCACGGTTGTGTCAGTAAACTACCCAGAGAGATAAGCCCCCACGTGGAGCATCAGGAGATGTAGGCTGCTCCTTCCCTCCGGGTCACAGATTCCCTTCAGAGAAACCCTTGGGGACCCCCTAGCAGGCACGAGTCACCTGCCCTCCTCGCTAGTCACATGTAAGCCCAGCAAGTCTGGCTCGTTGAGAATGGATTTTGCTTATTCTTTAAACATGGCCCACAGACTCCCACAAAGTCCCATACATACATCTTCCTGAGCCCACCACACCTGCTGACATTCAGCACAATTCTCCCCCCTCATCCTTGATCTCAAAAAAGATCATCTTGAAAAAGATTGTTTTGTGTGCAGTTTACCCACATGCCACTTTTTCTCCTTTTTGCCAGCGTTGCTCTTTTCCCACCCCTTCCTTTGATTTCTTTCTTGGATTTGCTCTTGGGTTGGCTTCCTTAAACCAAAATAACTCTCACAATGCACGGGGAGAGCGCTTCCTGCGGGTGAATGACATCTGTATGAAAAGACCGCAAAGCTGCCGATTTCTGTCCTTTGAAGACGCTTGTCAGCCAGTGCCGTGGTGGAGTGTCAGACGTCACCCGGGGTGACTGTGGAGACGCCGGCAACAGCTTTTTTTCCAGAAAGCCTTCAGCCCAAACTTTAGGCTCTCTGGGGACCCAGGAGCAGCATCCATTTTCTGAAGAGATTAAAGGCGATGCTGGTTGGAGCAGCTGGTATTTTCCACTGCGTTCCCAGCAGGGCCCTGCAGCAGTGCTTTGTAGCTCACCTGCTCTGCCTTTCCTGGTTCAACTCTGTCCCCTTCTTTCTTGACTTGTGTGCCTCCTCGGGGGTCTGCTAGCTCTGGGCAGACCCCTGAGAGGAGAGGAGAAGGGGTGCTGACATGGCCTCGTGGCTCTCCTATGGGAGAGTAGGGGGGAATCTCATGTTTAAGAATGTAGCTCTGGTGGGGACATGCAGTTTTTCAAGGCAGGAGCCTGCTGTGCCCCCCTTTGCCTGGCAGAGTAGTAAAGCTATCCTTTTCTATTTCACCCCTGCCCACCCCCCAAAAAAGGAATTAGCTCTAGAGTCAGGCCTGGTCTGAGTTCATATCTCAGCTCTGCCATCTTCACTGAGCCAACCTCGTCAATTCTCTGAGCCTCAGTTTTCCCATCTGTCCAGTGGGGTTACTGGGTTTAGTGAAGACAATACAGGTAAAGCAATTCACACTCCCTTGTGTGCTGCCTGGCACGTAGCAAGAGCTCAGTGAAGTTTAGCTGCTGCACACCTCTCCAGGTTCACCTGGGCTGACCCTCCCTGATGGCCCGTCATCGCTCTCCTGGTTGATAGCCCCTCTACCCCAAAGTTGGTCAAAATAAAACTCGATTTATTTCTGTAGTGATGGTTTTTCCAGTAGTCATGTAGAGATGTGAGAGTTGGATCATAAAGAAGGCTGAGTGCAGAAGACTTGGTGCTTTCGAGTTGTGGTGCTGGAGAAGACTCATGAGAGTCCCCTGGACTGCAAGGAGATCAAACCAATCCATCCTAAAGGAGATCAAGCCTGAATATTCATTGGAAGGACTGATGCTGAAGCTCCAATACTTTGGCCACCTGATGTGAAGAGTCAATTCATTGGAAAAGACCCTGATGCTGGGAAATATTGAAGGCAAAAGAAGGGGGCGGCAGAGGATGAGATGGTTAGATGACATCACTGACTCAATGGACTTGAGTTTGAGCAAGCTCCAGGAGATGGTGGAGGACAGAGGAGCCTGGCATGCTGTAGTCCATGGGGTCACAATGTAGCGACTGAACAACAGCAAATTTTGTTCTTACTGTGTCTGTGTTCCTGTCAAAAGCAAGTCCCCTGACACCCTTCCCCCAGCCTCTTTACCCCTATACATTTTTGTTTCCTCTGTCCATCATTCTGTCATAGTACAGTGCTGATTGCAGTATCTAAGTTGGAGAATGGCAAACTTCCATGAGCATGGGGGCAGGCAGGTAACATCAGTGATGGGTTCAGCCCTGGGTAAGCAGGAGGAAGTTTGGTAGGGGAGCAGGAATGCCAGACAGCTGGGGATATCTGGCCCTGTGGCAGGGGTTTCAAATTGTTTAAAACGCTGGGCGGGACAGATGAAATACCCGACTGCTGGCTGGCTGTGGCCCAGACCTGGGTTATAGTTCCATCTGCTCCCTGCCCTCACCACGACTGTGAGCTCCTTGAGGGCAAAGAGGCCCCCTCCCACCTGCCCCCACTGTCACCCCAAGGGCCCCATGCTGGGGATGGCACATGGCAGGGGTCAGCAAATTTCTGATGAATAAACAGCATATGCTGTTGACCTACTCATTTATTTAAAAAAAAAAATTATGTTCAGTGTGGAAATTGTAGGAAGGTACACATAAGCAAAAAAGAAGAAAATGAAAATCTCCTGTTTCTGAGATAAATCTGTATCATGATTTCTTTAGATTTTGTTTTTTATAACAAACGTACAGAAAAGGACATGGGTCATACATGTTCAGCTCAGTGACTTGTCACAAACATGGAACCATCACTCAGATTAAGAAACAGAACTTCCCTGGCCACTACCCCAGAAGCCCCATCTAGCCCCTCCCAGCCACTGCCAGCCATGCCCCAGGGTGACCCATCCTGACTCCTAATAGCACGTTAGTTTTCCCTGTTTGTGAACTTCGTGTGAAAGGAATCACCCAGCATGTGCTCTCTTCTGTATGGCTTCTTTCACTAACATTATGTTCTTGAGATTCATCCACATTGTTGTGTGTAGCTGCAGTTCATTCATTCTCGTTCTCATCTAGCATTCTATTGTGTGAGGAGACCACAATTTATTCATCCATTCTCCTGTTGATGGGCATTTGGGTGGCTTCCAATTTGGGGCTCCTACTAACAGCACTTCTAGGAACTTTGGTGCCTGAGTGTCTCTTGGTTGAACTGGTGCACATGTTTTTCTTGAGTGTAAATCAAATTTCTAGATCTTGACACAGTTGACGTGCGGGTCTGGATGATTCTTTGTGGTGGGGGCTGTCCTGGGCATTGGAGGATGCTTAGTACCATCCCTGGCCTCTGCCCACTAGGTGCCAGTAGCATTCCCCAAGTTGTGACAATCAAAAGGGTCCCCAGTGTCCCCTCAGGGGTAGGCAAAATTGCCTCTGGTGGAGACCCAAAGTTTATATCAAGGCATGGATTGCTGGTTACAGGGAATTATTTGCATAGCTTCAGTATAGTATATGCCAGCATTTCCCCCAAAGTGGTTGTTTCAGTTTATACTTCTGCCTGCTGTGTGTGACCTAACCATTTCTAATGCCTGTATTATAATTAATATATAAATTTTATGTAATGAAGTCAGATGTAAGTATTACTCCACCTTATAATAGATTGCATGTTAAGTCTTTTGTATCTTTTTATTATTTATTTTTCCATTAGAGAACAGTAAGATGATTAAATCTGTACTTACCTCTGGAATCTAACTGTTCAATCCCTGGCTCTGCCTCTCTCTAGCCATGTGGCTTTGACTGAGTGACTTCACCTCTTTGTGCCTCAGTTTCTCTTTTGTCAAACAGGAACAATAATACTGGCCTCTGTTGTTGGAAGATTACACGAATTCATTAATGTGAGGCAGGTGGAAGAGGGCCTGGCACCTGGCGAGTGCTGTGTTGATGACTGCTAGCCATTTAGCGGCTGTGGATGAGCTGTGGTTTATGTCAGTTCTTTGATGTGGAATGGCAAATGGTTTTCAGTTTGGGTTGCCAGATTTTGCAAAAAC
The DNA here is from genome assembly GCF_014754425.2 of Oryx dammah. Lineage (NCBI taxonomy): Eukaryota > Metazoa > Chordata > Mammalia > Artiodactyla > Bovidae > Oryx > Oryx dammah. The sequence continues at coordinate 54,219,621 of NW_024070196.1, forward strand.
TAAAAAATGGTAATACTTAGTTACATTTGAATTTCAGATAAACAATTACTTTTTAATCTAAATATATCCCGTACAGGGCTTCCAAGGTGACACAGTGGTAGAAAATCTGCCTGCCAGTGCAGGAGATATGGATTCCGTCTCTGGGTCGGGAAGGTCCCCTGGAGGAGGAAATGGCAACCCACTCCAGTATTCTTGCCTGGAAAATTCCATGGACAGAGGAGCCTGGCGGGCTACAGTCCATGGGGTTGCAAAGAGTCGAACATGATTGAGCACGAACACACGGTATCGGGTATACCCTGTGGCAGGGACTTCCCTGGTGGTCCGGTGGTTAAGAATCTGCCTTCCAGTACAGGGGATGTGGATTTGAGTCCTGGTTGAGGAACTAAGATCCCACATGCTGTGGGGCAACTAAACCCACGTGCCGCAAACTACAGAGCCCACGTGCTCTGGAGCCTGCATGCCACAGTGAAGATCCCGTGTGCCCCGCAAAGACCTGGCGTAACATAAATAAATATTTTTAAAAGTATATCCTGTGCAATATTTGATGTTTTTATACTTTAAAAAATTGTTATTTATCTGAATTCAAATTGATCCGGTGTCCTGTATTTCATCTAGTTGTCCTCTTTCATTTCGGGTCTTTTCTCTTTTGAGCATCCCAGTGATTAGCACCTTTGCACACAGATAAGGTTTCCCAAACTTGGCTTCTCAACTGAACCACCTGGGGGCTTGTTAAAGTGCAAAATCCTGGCCCCACCCTACATCTCTTGAAACTGAGTCCCCAAGGCTGGGTTGCATCTGAATTTTTAACTAAGGCCCCAGGTGCCTCAGAACCTAGACTTCAGGGTAAACTCCCGCTTAACAATGTTTCTGATGCGCTATGTGGAAGGAAGGTGGGGCAGGGAGAACTTCCTTGCTGTTCCCCTCCTGGTCAGCTCTCTCCTGCAGGCGAAGATAAAGGTTTGGCTTTGACCGACCTTTCCTGGGACACCCCTGCCTGAGGGCTCCAGCGTGGGCAAGGGATTGAGGGGGCGTCTCCACTTCCGGCTGCCCGGCTCAGAGCCCGCCCCAGCTTTACAGGAAGCGGAGCTGAACTTTGGCAGCGGGAGAGAAAGGTGGGGGGATTGGACACCAGGACCAGCTGCATTGATTTCTGTCTGCACTTCTTGGAAGCCCTGTCATGAGGAAAACAGGCAGCGGGTAAACAGTAGACGGCAGCCCCGGCAGCAGGGCGGGCCTGGCTGGCCTGAAAATCTGTCTCAGCTCCAAGTATCTGCTAGATTCTGACTGTCGCTGTTGGGGGCACCAGTGGCCCTTGGGCTCAGACCTGAGGCCTCCTGAGACTCCACCATCTGTCCAGGTAAGGTCTGACCTGGCCAAGGGGCAGGGCCTGGATTCAGGACTGCACCCCTCGCCATGGCCCTGCTAGACCAGAGCCTCAGGGACTCATGGTCCATTCATTCCATCCCCACGGGCCTTCAGAGGATGCCAGGCCAGGTCTGAGGGCAGGAGGAGATGTCCGCCACCAGCTCCTGACCCTGCCCTCAGCCTGGCGTGCAGCAGCTGCTCTCCCCAACTTTGGAGGACAGCTCTGATATCTTTTTCATCCCAGCTGCTGTTGGGCACTTGAGAGCCGCCAGGCCGCAGCCATCTGGGCAGGCCGACCCTGTCTGCTCAACTCAAAGCCACGAAAATTACAGCTCAGACAAGATCAATATGATCACATCCTGGGGCCTTCAGAGGATGCTTTTGCTTTGAGAAGAGGTCAGAAGGGGTCTCAGATTTATAAATATATTATTATTTAAGAGAGGATTCCTGGTGGTCTGTAAGAGTTTGTTGGCTGGGGAGACAGCCTCTCTCTGGCCTCCTGGATGCTCTCTGGAACAGAGCCAAAGTGTCCAGGCTGCTTAGGCCGGGGGTAGGCTGGGGGCTTGCGCTAGCAACAAGGGGGTCTTCAGAGTTTGGGTTTGGTTCTGGAGAGGGAGATGTTCACCTTCCTTGTGTGTCCATTCGGTGCTGACAGCTTGTGCTGGACACATGTTTTCTGGAAAAGAACTCATCAAGCAAATATGTTTAAGTAGTGCTTCATTTTTCCTCCTTTCATCAAGTGCCTGTTGTAGCCTGGGCATTGTTCTACAGGCTGAGGGAATACTATTGTTATGAAGTCAGATGGGGGCCTTGTCTCTTGGAATTTATATTGTCATTTTTTTACCCTTACTAGTGAGGAACCCAGGAATCAGAGAGGTGGAGTGACTCGCCCAGGACCACTCAGCAAGAGGCCCCTGCCAGGTTCAATTCTCACTAGTAAATGAACAAAATAATCTCTTGATTAAGTGGGAAACTGAGTCTGAATAATGCTGCTGATGATAATCAGCATTAATTGGGGCTTACCATTGCCAGGAACTGCGCTAATAAGTGAACTCCAAGAGATCTGTATTACTGTCATCTCATCTTTTTAGAGTTTTGAAAGGTGAAGTTTAGAGAGATGAATTCACTTTCCCAAAGTTAGAAAGCCAGCAGGTTGCAGGGCTTGAAGTTTAACCCAGGACCTGGGCCTTCAAGCTTAAACACATTTTATAGGTACTTTCTGGGCTTCCCACTAAGCCTGATGTGCTGGAGAGGAAGGTCACATTTGCTCGTTATATGAAGGTCCAGGATTTGGGTTGGGATAGTGCAATTGAGGAGGGTGCTGATTCACTACTGACACCCAGCGTAATAATAGCAATAATATTAACAACAAAAACAACAGATTCCATTTGTTGAGCATTTGAGTAATTCCCATGTGCCTTCCTTATAAAGGGCTTCCTGGACGGGTCAGTTGGTAAAGAATTCGCCTGCAATGCAGGAGACCCTGGTTTGATTCCTGGGTCAGGAAGATCCACTGGAGAAGGGAAAGGCTACCCGCTCCAGTATTCTGGCCTGGAGAATTCCATGGTCTGTATAGTCCATGGGGTTGCTAAGAGTCAGACACGACTGAGCGACTTTCACTTCCTTATAAAGGTTACCTTAAAATACATAGCTGGATTTAAAATACATGGCTGTTTTGTTATTCTCATTTGGTGGGTGAGAAATTGAGTCACTTTCTCAAACTCACATAGCCAGGAAATACAGGGCTGAGATTGGAACCTTGTTTGCCTGCATGGCCCACAGAGCCTTGCTGGTTCTCCCAGCAGCTGCTTCGAGGAGCCCATGATGGTGTCTACACTCTGCTGGGGTCTACCTGTTCATGGACGTGACTTGCCTCAGTCTCCTTTGTCAAATGGTCCAGATGTCTTCTCCTAGTTTGCTGTCTTCTTCCAGCCCTACCTGGGACTCTTACATTTTCCCTTGTAAATCCTTTCTAACCAGGTCAACTGTGGAACACGGGCCCCCAAATAACGCCAAGTACAGCCTTTGCTGCCGCTGGATTTCCTGCTTGCTTAGCAATATGGAAACTTTGGTGTGGGTATGTGTCCTTTTAAAAAATCCTTTATTTGCTCTGCTCTTGTTTTTATAAGATATGGCTCTTAATGAAGCTTTAATTCAAGGTCAAAGAGTCCAGAAGTTGGTGAGAGAGTCCGTGGCCCCTGTGGGTCCTACTAAACACATAAACAGCCAATGGCTAGCTTTTTTCATCTCCTCCTTTAAACAGTCCCATTGCAACAGAGCTCTTCCTTGCACGAGGAGGTAAAATATTTGAACTGACTGTATTGCCTGTTCCTAACTGTTTGCAAAATGTAGTCAGGCTCCCCTTGTCTTTGTTTATTTTTTCCTTTTCTGTAGTTCAAAGAAAATAATTTATTAACTTGGGAATTAGGGGTAATATCATTCCCCAGCCCTGCAGCTCCCTGAGGCCTGGGCTAGCCTGCCTACCCTGCTTGGGAAGTTGAGACAGCCTTTTCCGTCAAAGGCACAGCCATGGCAAAGCCCAGGTGGACATGTCTAATGTATTCGCAGTCATGATACGAAAAACCCGAGTGTCTGGAACCCAGCCCCTGGGGACCGGCGGGGCCACGCCATCGACCTGAACCCACTGGACTGCGCCCTCGTCTAAATCCATCAGGCTCGCCAGCCCTGGTCTTGGACCACTGAATAATTTACGGTCCTGCAGAGCGGCAAGCAGCAGGTCACTGGAGTTCATGGGTTAATAACAGGTTTGGTTTTCGATGTCAGCAGCTCTCTTGATAACGTATGAAAGAATCCTATTCTGTTGATTAGATTTTGAAATGGATCAATTTTTAATCAGCCAAACACCTGACTCACTCAATAAGAGTTGCATTGTGGAGACAGGATGGAGGCCGGCTTTATTTACAAGAGTGTTTGTTTTTTGGGAGCCATACGCAAATTCCCACCCAGGTCCCTCCTCCTGGAAGAATTGACCGGATTATCTCCCACCTCAAATGGCAGCCTTTGATTCACCTTCTGATTAGTTGGGAAATCCATGGATCTGCTTAAGAGATAAGAACAGCAGCTAAAGGTTTGATTTAGTCATCTGTGGTTATTGATGGGAAAAGCATTTATTTGCCAATGGAGAAATTTTGCTTAATGTAAGAGCACAGAAGAAGGGAGGACAAAGCGAGTCCTGGCAATAACCGGGGCGGGGTGGCAGAGGTGTTTTACCACTGGGGGTGGCTGAGGTTTTCAGCCCTATCCTCTATGAGATTTTCAAAACAATAGTATGAAAGTGGGCCAGGAAGCAGATTGAATGCATGGAAGGTTCATTGTGAAGGGTGTTGCTTCTGGCCATTTTATTCATTCAGTGAACAGTTTAGCCCACACTGTGTGCCAGGTACTGCACTGGCCATCAGGGTTGAAGCTGTTATTGAGACAGACAGGATTCCTGCCCACAAAGAGTATACATTCTGGTCTAGGGGAGGGGGAGGCAGGCAGTGAAGGAAAAACAAGGCATATAATTATGAAACATGCAGAGTTTTGTGAGAAAAGGCTGAGGAAAAATAACAAGAACATTGCATTTCAGTGGTAATCAAGGAAAGTCTCTCTGAGTAAGGAGAAATCAGAAATGGGAAGAGAGCACCAGGTGGGAGGGCCAACAGGGGTTCAGGCCTGTAGACATGTGTGCTGGATAACCAGATAAGGACACGTGGTGGATGGATGGGTGACAGGCGGGAGGGAGTCAGAAGAGAAGACTGGACAGGCAAACAGGGGCTGGGTTAGGTGGGAGGAAGACTGGGTTCATCTGCAGTGCCCTTGGGGAGCTCTGGAAAAGTTCTGAGCGAAGGAGTAGCTTGTTCAAGTTTTACTTTAGCAAAGGTCAAGCTGAGGTTAGTGGATTGTAGGAAATGCGGTCTATTGTAGCCATCCAGTAAGTGGTGATGAGGGCATGGACTAGGGACACAAAGAGGGGAGAAGGGGACAGACTCAGCAATTCTGCTCTGTGGCCAGGTGGCTTAGGAAGAGGAGATGGTGCTTGGGCCAGCTGGGGCCCCAACCTGTAGCCCCAAGCTGGTGGTGGCCTGGTCCCAAGGGGAGTGGAGGGATTCTCTGTGGTGGAACCTTGCTTGTCTGTGAACTGGTCTTCCAGACTCCCTTCAGACTGGAACAGCTAGAAACAGGGTGGCACAGAAGTTGGGTCCTTGGGCTGAGAAATCAGATGTGAGGGCTTCCAGTCTGAACACTGCCTTTTGCAAGCCAGTCACCTCACACAAATTGCTCTTTGCACATACAAGCAAGTGAGAATAATTGTTGGTATAGAACTTTCCAGAAGAACTCATAAGACATTGCTAACAGTAGTTGGTTTCCCCTGGCAGGGGCACATGGGCTGAGTGGGAGATTCACTTTCTCCTCTATACCATCTCGTAGCCTCTAAGTTTATGCCTCAGGCGTGTGGTACTTGGTCAGAGTTGTCGTGCTATTTGTGATGTGCTGTGACATTCACCGGATGGACCTACAGTGGCATTTGAAGCAATGACTGGTGTTCCCTCCCCCTCTTTTACAGATAAGGCTCGGAGAGGGCCTGTCACTTGCCTGCAGTCACATAGCTGTACCTGGTGGCTTTAGCCCCTTCTCAGGCCCCAACCCCTCTCTTCCCCAGTCAGCCCCTCTTACCTGTTGCTGTTGGTTGAGGTTGTAGATTTGGTCAGTCTTTGAGAAGCTGGATTTTCCTGACACAAGTAGCAATTTCTCATTCCCCAGTGCTCTGCTCCAGGAACCATCGATTGGGCAGCTTTATTTATTAGCTTAATCGCTGCACATCCCTCAGCGACACTGTTCTTGCCCTTGCATTGTCGGGGAGGCAGAAGGGCTTACATGCACACCTGTGTGTGCACTCAAGCCTGGGAGTGTCCACGTGGATTTGGGACTGTGTAGGAGGAAGCCTGACTCACTTCCCATCTCTCCTAGGTGACAGGCAGGCTCTCACAAGCGTCTTAATTTAGGCACAAGTCATTGCTCACCGAGGGATCTCAGTGGAAAGAACCATCTGACCTAGCAACAGAAGTCCTTGATGGGAGTCCTGGCACATCCACTTGCTTGCTGTGTGACCTTTCGCCAGCCTGTTCTCTGGGCCTCAGTTCTTCATCTGTAAAGTGGAAATGATGGTGATCTCTGGCCTTCTTGTTGCTTTTCTCTCTTCTCACATGTCAGCATAGCTTGCTCCTTCACTTTAGTCTTCACTCAAAAGTTACCTTGTCAGGGAGGCCTTCTCTGGCTCCCCTAAGTAAAATTTCACCTCACATACAGACACACACACACACACACCGTTCTTCTCTTCCATGCTATATATTTTTTTCTTCCTTAGCACGTAACATGCTCTTAACTATTTGCCTTGTTTACTGCTTTCTTCCTTTTAAAGTGGTTGCCCCAGCAGTGCAGAGGTTTTTGCCTCTTTTGCTTGCTGCTGTCTTCCTAGCAGCTAAAATGGGACTTGGCACGTAGTAGGTGCTCAGCAAAATATCCGTTGAAGGAATGAATGAAATGAATCAGTGTGAGGCCCTCAGAACAGTGCCTGGTACATAGTAAGTACTCAACAAACTGCTGATAAGTTTTCCCTCCCCTTTAAAATGGAGGCACTGTTGATGATAACTATCACAGAGTGTCTGTGAAGATTCAGTGATGTGGATATTGAGTTCTTGGTACAGCCTCCAATGCAGTAATTCTTCAATAAATAGGACCCATTATAGTTGTAGTTATAAGTACTAAATGAATAATAAAGGTGCCTTGGTAATGACAGCATTTTTGAGAAGTGGATTTAGTGTCTGGGACCCAACGACCAGCCCTAGCCATAACCCTGTGATCAGTCCTGATTAGCTACTGCAGTTGTGGGGTCACCAGGGGTCATGATCCTCCAGTTTGCCTTTGGCTGTCATCTGCCCAGAGAGTCTGGCCAAGGTTTGCAAATACCCTCTTGGACTCTAACTTTCTCAAGGAAGTATCCCAAATTGTTCCAAGCAAAGTTCATGTGATTTCATTTTTTTAAAAAATTATGGAAAGTGTTCTTTAAGAAGAGAAAGACCGATGATACTTATTGTCCCAGGGAAACATCCTCAGCACATGGTTATGTGGTTACTGTGAAACTGAAGCTGAGCAGCACATAGTGTGACAAGCAGAGCCTCTCCAGCCAGATGAATGAAACTTGTTCATGCTTAGACCTGGGTCTTGAGCTTCATCCTTAGAGTGTGTGAGGAACCCCATGCAGGACTCTTAATTGCAAGCAACAGAAACCGACTTGGCCTCCCACCAAGATTCATGGAAGGAGGGACTTCTCTACCCACAAGAAGAAGATTCTGATGCTGGCTTGCCAAAAAAGCACAGCATCTGTTCACGGCAGTTGGGACGGAATGGGATGGGATTGGGGCAGGGATCCCCAAATGGAAATGAGGGGCGATTATTGGATGCAGTGAGAATTCATTCTGGGGTTAGGGGCCATTCTCTGTGTAACCTGAGGCAGAGGCAAAAGCAGATGAACAGAACTGATGTCGGTCTCTTGGGACTTTGCAGTGGCCTCTGACAAGCTTTCGCCTGCTGGTGATATGTCTTTGTTCCCTGGGGGCTTCTGTCTACAACCTTAAGACCACTACCTGAGAGTGGGCAGGCCAGAAGTGCTGGGTAACCCTTGGGATCAGCCCTCAGTCTCAGAGGTGTGTGTACACGTTCGAGCTCCCTCACTCCTGAGTGGAAGAGTTCCTAAGTCTCTTCTGCATTTTCTTTGGGTAGTGGAGATTATAGGTGATTTTTGTGTTTGTCATTCTTCAGGAGGTTTTTAGGTTTTCAGCTTAGGGAATGTTTTATCTTGTCTTTTGAAATCAACCTGCTGCACAAGAGCAGGACTGCCCCTGGGCAGGTTGGGGGCATCTGTACAGGGACAGCAGGTAGCTTGGTAGCATCTTTGTCTCTGCTTACATTGTGGACAGAGCAGTTCAGGCTTCTGCATCGAGCTGAGGTGAAGGGAAAAGAGAAAAGAGGGAAAATGGAAACCACAGTACATTTTAGGGCAAAAATAAAGGGATTGGAAGCAGCCCAAATAAAAGGCTGATGGCCTGAACTGGTTGCATTTGGGGCATTTCCGGATTTGAAACTTCAGCGGGCAGAGGTGTTTGAGCACCTTCTGTAGGGGCATGTCCTGTGCACTGTAAGATGTTAAGCAGCATCGCTGGCCTCTGCCCACGGAATTGCCAGCTGCCTCCACCCTAAGTGTGACAGTCAGTAGTATCTGCAGATGTTGCCAGGTGTCCCCTGGGGGACACAGTCAACCCCAGTTGAGAACCACTGTGTCAGATTGGGTGGGAACAGGGAGCAGCCAGCATGCTGGTGATTAGTGATGTAGCCCAGAAGTAGGGCAGGAATGGAGGGCGCAGGTGTGAGAGGCCTTTGAGAACAAGAACCAGAAGGCCAGGGAATTAGAAGGTCAAGGAGACCATGGAGGGGAGAGATGTTGGATCCTGGACTTCTGGGGATAGTGTCCAAGGCTCAGGAGCTGACCGGTCCATGGGACTGGAGCAGATGGAAAAGGAAGCAGAACCCTTTGGGGTGAAGGACTCTGGAGGCCCCCAGGATCAATGCATCTTGTGATATATCCAGGGCCTAACTCAAAGAGAGACCTTGGTAAGGGGAGGGTGGTGTTGTTGAATGAATGAATGAGTTAATAAATAAGCCAAATGGGCATTTTTTTCTAAAGAAGACTGAGATTCATGAACCTAAGAAACCATTTTCTCTGTTATTTAATGAGCACCTACTATGTGCACAAAGGTGGGTCCTGGGCACCTATAAAATTATAGCGCAGAGAAGGAGGGGTCACTGAACAAGCAAATAGATAATATATGATTACAGATGGCCTGCTCTGCCAGAAAGGGAATTCATGTGTTGGGAGCCAAGTTTGAGGGTGGGGCTTAGTGACCACTCAAGCTGCTGTCAACAGGGCAGCCCACATTTGGTCCAGAGAACATACTCATTTAAGATAACTTTGGTGGGGACCAGGGTGACAGGCCATCCTTTGGCACAGAAGAACAGGGAGAGCAGACCAGCCAACAGGGTAATGTCATCGAATACTGAAGTGAGGATAATCAGGGAAAGCTTCTTTGAGGAGGTGACATTTGAGCCAGGAATGGAAAGTTGAGTAGACCTTTGCAAGGGGAAGGGTGAGGGAACAGCAGAGGCATCTTGACTGCTTGACAGAGGTTGGGGTTTATGGAGCAGATAGAGCCTTGACTCACCTCCTTAAACCTTACGCATAGGTACAGCTTCCCTCCAGGCCTCGAGTAGTGAGGACCTGATTGATTAGGTGGGGTAGTTGGTAGCGTCTGGGGTAGAGGCCATTCTCACAGCCCTGATATAAAGGTTGTCTGCTCCCTTTTCTCCCATTCCTGCCCAGTCCCTGCTTCCAGGGGAGCAGGTTGGGAGGCCCACAGATAGCCCTCCTCAGCCCGCATACCTTAGCAGTTGGCAACCTGTGGATATTTTGTGAGTGTGAGTTTAGTTTCTTCAGTGCATCACTGGATAGAGCAAACTTAACTTTTTCTTTTTTTTCCAGAGCAGGCCACTGGCTATTACGGAAATAGTAAACAGGAATCAGTGCCAGGGCGTAAGTGGTCGGTTTTAATTAGAACATTAAAGTATTTTAACGCTTACACTTTATATTTTTGTGAACTTGATTATATAGCATTTTAAATACCTGTGAACGTTTTAAGGACTCTCAGCAATGAATTATTTGCAGTTTCACAGGAAACTTCTATTTTAAAAGCAAACGGTATGAGAGTGGTTCCAAAGGCTTGGCAGCGGTGACTGCACTGTATAATAAGGAACCACGTGGTGGGTGGCTTGGCAGATGGCCTGCTGGGCCTGCTGTCACCCAGGGTCCCTGACGACCCCCTTCTGGAAAGGCTCCTGCTGGGTGGAAGGGATGTGGGGAGGCCTCAAGGTGTCGTCAGGGTCCCCACGCCCAGTCTGGAGGATTCTCCTGGAAGGCAGTTGAGGGGTGTCTCTTCATCTTTTTCACTCTTTGCCGCTGAAGCACCTTCGGGAGGCTCCTGGTTTCAGCTTTTACCCACTCTGGGCTTCTCCCTACCCAGCATCCAAAGAAGGCATCTTAAAACACAAATCAGTGTCACTGTCCAATTGCTCAGAAGCTTCCTAGGGGAAAGTCAGTGTCTACATCAGAGTCACCAAGCCATGGGCAACGAGACCTAGCCCTGTCTTTTCCTCATGTCACCACAGCACAGACACATGGGCCTTCTCATCATCCTTCTATCTCTGAATGTTGATTGAGCATCCACTATGTGCCAGGCATTGTTCTGGATGCCAGTGATTCCCTACTTCATAGAGCTTCCCCGCTAGTCAGGGGAGACAGGTGCTGGAGAAATACATGAATACCAGGTGTGAGGAGGGGAAGGAAAGTAAACCAGGGCAGAGGATAGGGATTGTTGGGGGGTGCTGCTTTTGATGGGGGCAATGAAGACAGTTTTCTCTCAAGAGGTGATATTTAAAGACCTGAATGAAATGAGGGAGCAGGCCAGTTGTGTGCTGGAGTTGGCTTGTGCAGTCTCATGAGAGAGCCAGTTATACCCATCTGCTCCCAGCTCCTTGTTCAGTGATATGTGGTTGGTAGCTTGAAGTCAGCCAGGGTCAGAGTATTTACTCCATGGAAATTGGCAAATGCAACCAATTCGAGCTTTCTTCCCAGAGATTTGGTTGTTAAGCATTTACCAGCACACATCTGGAGCAGGTCATGCAGAAGGCTGTGGGAGGGGGTTCTGGGCATTCCCTGAAGGGGAAATATGTTAGGAAGATTTGAGGAACATCTTGGAAGAGAGTAAGGATGGGACTGAGGGAGCGAGAAGGGGAGCATGAGAGAAGATAAAGCTAGGGACTTCCCTGAATGCTTCTAGTTTCTGAAATCCTCTAGGCTTGTTCGTGCCCCAGAATCTGTGCACCTGCCATTCCTTCTACCCAGGATGCTCTTCCTCTGGCTGGTTCCTTCAGCTTCTTTGTCCCCACGGAGAAGCTTTCCCTGACCCTTTTTGCTAAAGCATGTTTTCCTCCTTTATTCTTTTGTCAGCACCCTTTGGTTCTGTTCCCAGTGTTCGTCTCAATTTGTAATTGTGTATCGGTTGTTTACTGTGTTGGGGTCTATCTACCCCCACCGAAGGGCAATGAGAAGTGTTGTTGCTCCCCTCCGTCTCCCCACCTCCGAACAAGGGCCTGCACAAAATAGGTGCTCAGTTCCTTGCTGTCAAGTGTGGGAATGTTGATAGAAATCCTTTTCTGTGCCAGGCATTGGTTTGGGAGATGTCTTAACCACATGAGATCAGAAATCAAGGAACAGAAGCACAGATGGGGAAGCCAGAGGTTCCTAGCTTGTGCCCAGCCTTATTCCAGCAGCATAATTCCTGGGTTCCTTCTCCTTAACCCGGAAGCAACACAGCAGCATGTTGGGGCCTCTGACAGTAGGCACAGTAATCGTCCCCCTAGCTTCCAATCCCCTTGTCAGTGAGCAAAAACAACCTTTCTGCAACTGCTGAAGATATTGGTGACATTGGAGGTTAAATATTCCTACTATATCATGGCTGGCATTTTTATTGTCACAAGACTTAAGTCAGGAGTTCAGGACTTAAGATGGAGTTTATCTCATGACAGAGGAAATGCTGAGTCCACTGGCGTCTGGAATCGGGTGGCCAAAGGTGCATTGAGGACGGAAACGCTGTGATCACAGGGAATGAGTTCAGCTGACCTGATTATTTCTTTTTATAACCATGAGAGCTTAGAACGTATCGATTGAGATGATCAGCATTTAGGTCTTTCATAGTTAGTAAGGAACTGTTCAATTTATATTAGAAACCATCACTGCCCAGGGCCTTTAATGAGGTATATGGTGCCCGGGAGAGGGGGACAGTTAACATCACAGAAGTGGGTGCAGGATCAAGAGAGGAAGAATGCTCCTTTTTTAGGCCATCAAATCACTTTCCTCTGCCCTGCTCAGTGGGTTGTAGGCCCTTTGGCAAGTTCCTTAGCCTCTTGTAACCTCAGTTTCTTCTTCTGTAAAATGGGCTAGTAGTGCCATTATCTCCGGGAGAGGTTTATGGTTTGTGAGGATTAAAAGTGATAATGTGTGTGCAGTAAATATTCTCAGGAAATGTTGCTCACTGTTAATTCAAGCTGTCAGGCGATGGTGTCGGTGCTTCTGAAGGCCATTTGAAATGGGAACATCGTAGGCTCATTTCAGTATGGCAGGGAGCTTTCTGAAGAAAACGCCCTGCATGAAGAGTTGCCACGGGGTGTTCTGGCTCCTTGACTTGTCACTTCATCTTCAGGCAGTGCAGGTTTAACCAAAAGATAATGCATTTTCCTTGAGAAAATGCACTCAAGTGTTTGACACTTGACCTAACTCATGGGAGCATGTGCTAATTTTATCATTAATCAGAGAATTCTGTCCATTTCTGTATGTATTGCTGTAGAGTGGACTTCAAGTTGTCTGCACAATTATTCAGTTCTGTGTTACCTGAGAGGGTAGGGGCCTTTGTCAGCCTCTTTTGCTGCTCTGTCCTCAGCACCTAAAACAGCTCCTGCACATAGTAGGTGCTCAATAAATATTGGTTGAATCAATGAAATAATATGTCTGTAGGGGTTTAATATTTCCTCTGGGAAAGGGCATATCCCAGAGAAATGGAAACTTAAGTTCACACAAAAACCTGTACGTAGATGTTCACAGCATCAGTATTCATAATAGCCCCAAAGTGAAAGTAACCCAGATGTTCTTCAGCTGGTCAGTGGTTGAACAAACTATGGTGGATCCATACCATGGAACACTACTCAGCAATAAAATACACCAGACACGGTACACTAACAACTTGGATAAATCTTGAAGGAATTATGCTGAGTAAAAAAAGCCAGTCTCAAAAAAGATGACATACTAGATGATTCCATTTATATAGCATTCTTGAGAAGACAGAAATGGATAACAGACTAGGGATGGGAACAGGGAGGGAAGTAGGTGTGATTATAAAAGGGCAGTGTGAGGGCCCCTTATGGTGATAGAAATGTTGTGTATGTTGACTGTATCAGTGTCTTGGTTGTGATTTTGTACTGTTACTTTGTGAGTTATTACCAAGGGGAAAAGTGGATGAAAGGTATGGGAGATCTCTCTGCATTCTTTGTTATAGCTGCATTAATCTGTAATTATCTCACAATAAGAAGTTCAGTGTTAAAAAATGAGGGACTGAAAGCCCTTCATTAATCATGAGAGATACAATGGGCTGAACCTTTATTCTGTGATACATTAACTCAGGTTTACACAGCAGCCTCATGAAGTAGACGGATGTGACGTCACCATTTTATGGGGAGGAAAACAAGCTCAGAGAGATTAGAGGACTTGTCTGAAGACTCACAGCTGGCAGGTGGTGGAGGTGAGACACAAAACCTGGGAGTGTCTGGCCCCAAACCCTGAGTTTTTTCCTCTAGACATGCATCCCTGAGTCTCTGCTCTTTGGATGCTGGCAGAGCCAGGAAGCTCACTTCCTTCATGCATCACCTGACGTCTGACCCCTTAGGTGGGCACCGCAGGTGACTGCTAAAGTGACTGACAACTCGGTAGGGAAGAGGTGGCTGAGAGTAAGCCTAGGCTTCCCACCTGGCTGCTCCTAAGTGACCTGTTGACCTCAGAAGTCACGACCCCCGCTCCTCCCCACTCCTTTGGCTTATGCGAGGACGTTGAAGTATTGGTTTCATTATACCCATTTTACAGGTGGGGAGACTGAGGCACGGGATGGAAAAGGAACTGGGGTTGTTCCAGGTGGAGGTGTGGTCCTTCCCACCTCTAGCATCCTGTGGTGGTGATTATAGTTCCTTTGACTTGTCTTGCCCAGCTGCTGTTTTCAGGGCGATGTGGCACAGGTTCTGCAGTGAGGTGCATGGCTCTGAGATGGAGTCCTTGCCCTGCAAATCTCCAGACTGTGGCCTGGGGCGAGTGATTTCTCTTTTCCAAGCCTCACTTCCTCATCTGAGAAATGGGGATAATGAGGACTAAATAAGAAAACTGATAACACTTGGCAGGAAACAAAAATTGCTGGCAGCATCTGAGGTCTGATTGGAAACTCTTACCTAACTGCCCTGATGTTCAGAGCTCTGAGCAGAGTATGTTGAAAGGAGCAAAGCCCCTTCCGAGTTATATGCCCTGACATGGCTTCTTGGGGCATGTGATCTCCTGAGCTCAAGTTCTGCTTAGCTCTTGGTTTCCTGAGCAGGATGGTGTGTGCTGTAATAGAGGACATCCAGAGGGGCTGGGAGGCTTTCTGCCACAGACAGCACCTAAACTGAGAGCTGAAAGATGACTAGGCTTTGCTGGGTGAGTGAGAGGCAGAGGACAGAGGGACATTCCAGGGAGAGGGAACGATGGGTGCAAAGGCTCAGAGGTTAGAGCAGGTGCACTGGGGGGACTGTAACCAGGATAGTAATACTTGAACATTCAACAAGCAGAACCCAGTCACTCTGGCCCTCCATCTCTTTTTCTATTAAGACAGAGTAGGCTAGAGGAGATCCAACCAGTCCATCCTAAAGGAGATCAGTCCTGAGGGTTCACTGGAAGGACTGATGTTGAAGCTGAAACTCCAATACTTTAGCCACCTGATGCGAAGAACTGACTCATTTGAAAAGACCCTCATGCTCGGAAAGATTGAGGGCAGGAGGAGAAGGGGACGACAGAGGATGAGATGGTTGTCCATCACCAACTCAACAGACACAAGTTTGGGTAAACTCCGGGAGTTGGTGATGAACAGGGAGGCCTGGTATGCTGCGGTCCATGGGGTCACAAAGAACTGGACATGACTGAGTAACTGAACTGAACTGAGGCTAAAGGGATCCCAGGGAGATTTGTAAGTGAGTGAGGAATTGGACTTCATCTTGAGGGTGATGCGGAGCCGTGGAGGGTTTTGAGCAGAGGAGTGGTGCGGATAGACTTACATTTGAGAAAGGTAGTTCTGGGTGGTGTGTGGAGCAGAGCAGGGCAGAGGCGAGCCCCGAGTGGAGGCTACTATAGCATCTTGCTGAGCAATCACGGGGGACTAGAGCAGAGTTGTGGGGGTGGACTTGGATAGAAGTGGCTGAATTTAGGACATTGGTGAATGTCTGGTGTGGAAGGGACAGAACTTGGCAAGGGGCCCAATGAGGGAGCATCTTGAGTGAGCTAGATTTCTGATTTGGGTTCTCAGCTGGGCCACGTCGGGGAGGCCCCTTTACCTCTCATGGTCTCCTCTGTAACTTGGGATGATGTCCACGTTCCCCATCTCTTGGCTCCAGTGAGAGTCAAATGGAAAGCTCCTTGAGCCAGCATGTTACAGTGAACAGCAAAACCCCCAAACTCCCACCCCCACTCAGAGCATGAAAATTCCCAGGGGGACAAGGCACCTGGCATTAAAGATATAACTCCTTTATTTTGTCCAGTGGTTTTTCAAAGATGCCATAGTCTAGTCTGTTTAGCACAGATACTGTCTACTGGTTTTCTTTCCTTTTAATTGTAAAAGACTGGCTTGGGGTTCTCTCCCTTCTCTCACTTATCTCAGGAGAGGTGCTGAGAAACAGTGCCATCGTCAAACTGAAGGTTCCAGAACAAGCATCAGTATTTAGGGAGCTCCTGCTGTATGCCACAGTCTCTCCATGTGTTACTGCCTTCTTTGTCTTCTGGGTTAGAGGCACGGGTGATGGAGTCCAACAAGCTGGGGTCTGTGTCTGGCTGTGCTATGTCCTAGCTAATTGGAGCCACTCCCAGCCTCACTTTGCACACCTGTTGCCAAAGGAGTCACTGAGCCCACTCCAGCCAGAGGCAGGGCAACTGGGTACAGTGCTGATACAGAGAATGGCCTCAGGAAGAGGCAATTGGCAATAAATAATTCCGGGAGGTTGGCCTCGGTGTTGCTGTTCAGGGGAAGGAAGGGATATTTACAGCCTGAAAGCTGCCAAGGTAAATTTCCTGACTCAGCCATGCCCTTTTCACGAAGGTCTGGAGGAGACGTAGCTGGGGTCATTGCTGGCCAAGGTCAAGTGTAACTGGATGGCCTGTACTCCCAGTCCAACCCCTCCAGTACAGGGGGAAACTCCATGGGGCCATCAAGGGGTACAGGCCTGGGCCACCTCATCTCGGTTGTCCAAATGACAGGGCCCATTTTGATTTTTCACCCCAGCTGGCCTGGAACTTTCCAAAAGCCCAGATAATTGTCACTCATGGTTCTGTGTAATTTTCATAGAATAGCACGGGATTAGTTTCCTAAGGCTGCCGTGACAAATTACCAGCAACTAGCGTAAAACAACAAAAATTTATTGTTTCACAGTTCTGGAGGCCAGAAATCTGAAATCAAGGTATCAGCAGGGCCGTACTCCCTCCAGGGGCTCTAAGGGAGCTTTGGATGATGCCGGCAGTCCTTGGTGCTCCTTGGCTTGCAGCTGTGTCGCGCGTTTCAGCCTCACTGGTACACAGTTGGCCTCTCTGTGTGTCCTCTCTTCTTCTTTTAAGGACAGTAGTCCTTGGATTTGGGGCTCACCCTAATCCCGTATGATCTCATCTTTCTATTAATAATTACATCTGCAAAAACCCTGTTTCTCAGTAAGGTTGTCATCGGAGGTTCTGGCCATCGTCTGGACGTGGCTCAGTGCGTGAGGATGGGGAACGCTGCACTACCCAACTCAGCACCAGCCTTTCTGGAAAATGTTGCAAGCACACGTCCTTTTCACTCTGAGCTTTGTTAGGAGTTCTTTGGGGATGTGGAAAGAGGGTATGGGGCTGACTCCCCGAACCATGGGCAGGAAAAAGGGCTCCCAGTGTTACTCCTAAATGCTACCGGGAAAAAAAACCTGAGACTTGAAGTCTTTACTGTGGTTGAGAGGAGAAGCAGAGGTTTCTGAACAGGGCTGAACTAAGGTCTGGGGTTGGTCCTTGACAACTTGCTCTTCCCTGAGCCTCAGTTTTTCTCTCTATAAGTTGAGGATAATATCAGCACCTTCACTGCTTGTGAAGATATCACATAAGGATTTTAGTGCTCAAGGCTTGTGAGTCCAGGGTCTCATTGTTTGGACAGAGAAGCAAGGGCTGAGAGGACATTCCTGGCATGAAGTGACAAACTGAGATGGGCTAATGTGCTGTTGCTCCCAGAACAGTGCTCCCTCCTCTCATATCCAGCCTGGGTTCCTGCCAGCAATTGGATTTAGGAGTGTCTGAGCCCATTATAGTAAAACTAATGAGTATGTATTTAGAGGCTAATCTTCACAGTGATCCTGTGAATCAGAGACTGCAGCAGTCCCCATTTTACAGAGAAGGAAACTGAGACTCCAGGAGGAGTTACTTGCTCAGGGGCACACGGCTGTAGGTGGTAGAGCTAGGATTCAAATGCAGGTATGTCCAAGTCCCATTTCTCTGGTTCCATCTCCCTTCCTTAGGCTCCTCCATGCCACAGTTTCCCCATCTGTAAAATGGCATCTTCTCTGAGTTCCTGACTCCAGCAGAACAGTGCTGAGTACGAAGCCCAGAGCATTACATTAACCCTGGTTTTGAGGGTGTCTCAGCTTCCATCTCCTGTCCCTCACACCACAGCGACTTGAGATTTTTACATAGATGGGAGCTGTATGTGGGGCGGTGAGCAAGTGAATATGTGTGTGTGTGTGTGTGTGTGTGTGTGTTTGCAACAAATATTTTATAATAGACAAGCCTTGTCTGCCACTTCTAAAAGTAGTTAAAAAAAAAACCCCACTTTGACAAAAGTAAAAATAACCCAAAGCCTGAGTCACCAAAGTCACTGAACTCAGCCAGAAGGGGCTACTCTGAGCTGTGGCTACTTCTGCCTGCCCAGGGGCAGCAGGGCAGCGGCCAGAAGTTTGGGGGATGGACACGTGGGCTTTCAGGGGAAAAGTCCCAGTGGTTAGTGTGTGGGTGTAATGACTGTCCATCCACTGTTTTTTTTTTCCCTACAGGAGGAAATGTCTCCTAAAAAATGCTCCTTATTCTCTCTTAAAAGTGACTTGACAATTGATAATTTTGCCCTAGTGATGGGCACCTGAGAGCTTTTATTTCTTGGAGGCCAAACATTGATGTTGTGTGAAATGGGAGCTTGGCGGAGCCTTTGTGCGGATCTCAGGCTTCCTGAAAAATTTATTTACTGTGACTGTGATCTGCAGGAGCGAATTGATGTTTATCTAGAGTCGTTCTCGCCAGCCAGGAGGGGGAAAAAATGCATAGCTGCACTTTCCTCGGAAGCCTTGGAAGGCTGTTTAAATAAGTATCTAATAGCGAACTTTCAATAGCAGACAAGCAGCTTGATGGACTTGGTGCAGTGTGTATTAACCCATAAGCAGGCTTAATCTTTCCCCCATGTTTTAGGAGAAACATTATAACCTTCTGGCCAAGGAATTCATGAGAACCAGCTATTTGAAGCTGAGCAAAATTATCCTGGCCATGCCAGTGGCAGAATCGATAATTCTGAGAGACACACGAAGGAGGGGAAGCAGAGGCTGCGGTGGGTCCCATGTGAGCAGCCCCGGCCACCTCCTTCTGGCCGGAAGGTCAGGAGAAGTATAGGGAGGTCTGAATTGGCAGGGGAAGGTCAGGATCGTGCCATAAACCTGGCTTTTTCATCAGGTAAGTAACTGCTGCTGCTCCTTCCAGCTTGGAAGGTTGGTGAGGACAGAGAACAGGGATATGTGTCTTACCGCTAGGCTCTGGTAACAACGCCTGACCCTTTGGTGGCACCCATCATTTTAAATGATAAAAAGGATTTATGTGATTGCCCAGTGAGTGTCTGTCTTGCCCTTTAGAGCCAGAAGTCCTGTGCAGCCTGGAAAGCATCTTGTTTAGCCATGAAGTCCCTCTTGATCTCTAGGAACAGGGAGACTCTTTGTGTTATCAGTTCAGTTTAGTCGCTCAGTCGTGTCTGACTCTTTGCGACCCCATGAATCGTAGCACACCAGGCCTCCCTGTCCATCACCAACTCCCGCAGTCCACCCAAACCCATGTCCATTGAGTTGGTGATGCCATCCAACCATCTCATCCTCTGTCGTCCCCTTCTGCTGCCCTCAATCTTTCCCAGCATCAGGGTCTTTTCCAACGAGTCAGCTCTTCACATCAGGTGGCCAAAGTATTGGAGTTTCAGCTTCAACATCAGTCCCTCCAATGAACACCCAGGACTGATCTCCTTTAGGATGGACTGGTTGGATCTCCTTGCAGTCCAAGGGACTCTCAAGAGTCATCTCCAACACCACAGTTCAAAAGCATCAATTCTTCGGCACTCAGCTTTCTTTATAGTCCAACTCTCACATCCATACATGATCACTGGAAAAACCATAGCCTTGACTAGATGGACCTTTGTTGGCAAAGTAATGTCTCTGCTTTCTAATATGCTGTCTAGGTTGGTCATAACTTTGCTTCCAAGAAGTAAGCGTCTTTTAATTTCATGGCTGCAATCACCATCTGCAGTGATTTTGGAGCCCCCCAAAATAAAGTCTGACACTGTGTCCACTGTTTCCCCATCTACTTGCCATGAGGTGATGGGACCGGATCCCATGATCTTAGTTTTCTGAATGTTGAGCTTTAAGCTAACTTTTTCACTCTCCTCTTTCACTTTCATCAAGAGGCTCATTAGTTCTTCTTCACTTTCTGCCTTAAGGGTGGTGTCATCTGCATATCTGAGGTTATTGATATTTCTCCTGGCTATCTTGATTCCAGCTTGTGCTTCATCCAGCCCAGCGTTTCTCATGATGTACTCTGCATATAAGTTAAATAAGCAGGGTGACAATGTACAGCCTTGACGTGTTCCTTTTCCTATTTGGAACCAGTCTGTTGCTCCATGTCCAGTTCTAACTGTTGCTTCCTGACCTGCATATAGGTTTCTCAAGAGGCAGGTCAGGTGGTCTGGTATTCCCATCTCTTGAAGAATTTTCCACAGTTTCTTGTGATCCACACAGTCAAAGGCTTTGGCATAGTCAATAAAGCAGAAATAGGTGTTTTTCTAGAACTCTCTTGCTTTTTCTATGATCCAGCGGATGTTGGCAATTTGACCTCTGGTTCCTCTGCCTTTTCTAAAACCAGCTTGAACATCTGGAAGTTCACGGTTCACGTATTGCTGAAGCCTGGCTTGGAGAATTTTGAGCATTACTTTCCTAGCATGTGAGATGAGTGCAATTGTGCGGTAGTTTGAATATTCTTTGGCATTGCCTTTCTTTGGGATTGGAATGAAACCTGACCTTTTCCAGTCCTGTGGCCACTGCTGAGTTTTCCAAATTTGCTGACATATTGCATGCACCACTTTCACAGCATCATCTTTCAGGATTTGAAATAGCTCAACTGGAATTCCATCACCTCCACTAGCTTTGTTGGTAGTGATGCTTCCTAAGGCCCACTTGACTTCACATTCCAGGATGTGTGGCTCTAGGTGAGTGATCACACCATCGTGATTATCTGAGTCGTGAAGATCTTTTTTGTACAGTTCTTCTTGCCACCTTTTCTTAATATCTTCTGCTTCTGTTAGGTCCCTACCATTTCTGTCCTTTATTGAGCCCAGCTTTGCGTGAAATGTTCCCTTGGTATCTCTGATTTTCTTGAAAAGATCTCTAGTCTTTCCCATTCTATTGTTTTCCTCTGTTTCTTTGCATTGATCACTGAGGAAGGCTTTCTTATCTCTTCTTGCTATTCTTTGGAACTCTGCATTCAAATGGGTACATCTTTCCTTTTCTCCTTTGCTTTCGCTTCCCTTCTTTTCACAGCTATTTGTAAGGCCTCCTCAGAGAGCCATTTTGCTTTTTTGCATTTCTTTTTCTTGGGGATGGTCTTGATTCCTGTCTCCTGTACAATGTCATGAACCTCTTTCCATAGTTCATCAGGCACTCTGTCTATCAGATCTAGTCCCTTAAATCTATTTCTCACTTCCACTGTATAGTCATAAGGGATTTGATTTAGGTCATACCTGAATGGTCTAGTGATTTTCTCCACTTTCTTCAATTTAAGTCTGAATTTGGCAGTAAGTTCTCCTTTATAGCTCCCTAGCCGACCCTCACCACCCTTGGGAGTGAGGGAGCTTTCAGTGTCTGTTGTCCCCACTTTAGCTCGTCAGCTGCAAAGGCCCTGAGACTCTCACATTCACCATAGTCTCCCCACCCCCAGACGCTCCTTGGAGTTTCTTAAAGGCTCAGCAGCTGTTTGTTGAGTGACTGGCATGGATTTTTCTGGGAAGGAAACAGCTGTGGTTAAGACCATAAAGGTCAGGTAACCATGGGATTAAATTCTGGTCCATTATGTGCTGGTATGTCGTCAGGCACGTGGCTTGCCTTCTCTGGATCTTTGTTTCCTAGTCTATAAAATAGGATAACGGAGGAAGTGCCTTCATTATTTTAAATGTTTCCTTGTTCGTAAAATAAGTGTAACAGTGCTCCCTGCCTGAAGGGCCATACTGAGGCCTAAGTGAGAGAATGCTGGTGGAGGACCCAGCTTAAGGTCTCACATAAAGCTAGTGCTCAGTAAGTTAGAGCTGCTATTATTATAATTAAAGTTTTATTGATAGTACTCGTTTTATTATTATTTTGCTCTCCATGGCTCAAGGAAACTCACAGTCTCTTGATCTGTTTTGTCTGCTTTGAACGCTATCGCGCCCTTTCACGATCTTGAAGCCATGATAGGGGACACACTATTCCAGACCTGTGCAGTCAGGAAATGCTTGTTTAAAGTGGTTGGCACTGAAAACCCAGGGAGCCCCCAACAACCACGGCAGCTCTGGCAAATCGGCCATGTGCTGGAGCTGTGAGCTGCCCCCAGGGCGCAGGCCCTGAGCCCCCTCCCCACCCTTTCCTCCAGCAAGGGCACAGGTGTGAAAGTGTTAGTTGCTCAGTTGTGTCCAGCTATTTGCCACCCCATGGACTGTAGCCCGCCAGGCTCCTCTGTCCATGGAATTCTCCAGGCAAGAATATTGGAGTGGGAACTTCCCTGGTGGTCCAGTGGCTAAGACTCCGTGCTCCCAATGCAGGGGGCCCTGGTTCGATCCCTGGTTGGGGAAACAGACCCACATGCCTCAACTAAGAGTTCACTGCCACAAATGAGACCTGGTACAGCCAAATAAATGAATACATAACAATAAATATAAAAAAAATTATTGGAATAAGTAGCCATTCCCTTCTCCAGCAGGTCTTCCTGACCCGAGGATCTAACCCAGGTCTCCTGCATTGCAGGCAGATTCTTTACCTTCTCAGCCGCCAGGGAAGCCCAAGGGCACAGGGACCAGGAAGTTACACATTCCCCGTAACCAAATAGAGCTTGCAGTGAATCAGGGGCAGGAGACAGTTCAAGGGGATGGGCCACACCTGATAAGAGTGTCTCATGGATGAGTGACAGCCTCTGAATTATCCGAGCCACTGAGCCTCACCTTGGTGTGGAGGACCAAGAGCAGCCTGACACTCAGAACATTATCGTTACCAGAATCAGGTTTACACTCCTGTAGCCCAGAGGGTCTAAAGCGGAGCCTGTCTAGTGGGTATTGGAGGGGATTGGGACTATGGTCTCAAGTTCCCTAACTGCCTAGGCCAAGGCTCTTCTGGGCCTCTGTCTTCCCCTCTGTCCTGTCTTCCTGCTCTTCAGAAGCCAGTTGGGTTTGCCCCAGATACCATTATAATGACCCTCACGGGTGGAACAGAGTGGGAGGTCAGACCCCATGCTGGATTCTTCCTACGTAGAATCTCAGAAACTTGTATAACTTATACCCATTTTCAAGATGAGAAAACTGAGACTCAGAAAGATAAAGTCACTTGCCTGTGGCCACACAGCATTCCTGTCATCTGTCCCTCTTCTCTGATGTGTAAAGTTCCCACCTCCCAGTAGTATCTCTGGCCTCCTCTCTTCTTCCAGAAAGCAGGGCCAGCTCAACCACTGGGTGTGTGTGTGATTGGAGCTGAAATTGCCCAGGGGAGTTGGAGGGTAGCAAAAATCTTAGCCTCAGAGACTAAGTCTCTTTCCTCAAGATAAAGTGTTAAATCCTCAAAGTGAGGTCTTGCCAACCCATCAGGCAGAACCCAGCACTCTTAGGGACCCTGTGCTGGGAGTTTTTTCTGTCCCTTCCTAAGGGTCCCACCTCTCTTTAAAAGGGCACAGAGCCTGCCTCATGCTAACACTGTCCTGACTACTCACAGGAGCTCAAGGAAGGTCATGCAGGGGCCTCAGACCCTTGAGACCCACAGGGTGGCCTTGGAATGAAGACCCGCACTGTTTCAGGCCGAGCGTGTACTCAGGAGCCTGTGTAGAGATGGTGAGCCCTGTCATCTCCCGCCGCCTCTGTCATTTCTGGGAGGAGGACCTTCCCTCCACTGCTCACATGCTAATCCTCAAGCCTTCCACCTTCCGACTGGAGCACGGGGAGTTGGGGAGGAAGCTGAAGCATCTGGATCTTTCCTTTTGGCTTGATTTATTAGAAGCAAACTAATACAAGAGCTTAGAGCAAGGCACCAGGCCACAGAGGGAGCTTGAAGAATATATTCATCACAGCAGTAATCACTAATACATATTAATGTGTCTACGCCAGGCCACATCTGGGAGCCCCTAGATAAATAAGATGGGACTCCTGCTCTCAAGAGGGTCACCAGGGAGAGAAGACCACCCATGACGGCACAAGATGGAGGTTTCTATGGCACCGGGTACATGCTGAGCAGGGGCTCAGATTCAGGAGGTCGGAAGGAGCCACAGAGAAACTCTTTGCCACGAGTCTGGAAGGATGAGCTTCCCAGGCAGGGAATTAGGGTCCCCATGCTGTCCACCAGGATACAGCATCAGACACAGGGAACAGCATGACGTTGGCGCAGAGTATGAGGACTGGAGACACTGCGGGACTGGTGACTCATTCAGTTGGTCTGCCTGGAGCTGGCGGTGGATGTCAGATCAGGCAGGACCTCCTGGGCTACCACGCAGAGTTTGGACTTTTCCTGGCGACTCTGGGTGAGGATTTAGGGGTTTAATTCTGAGAGCTACAGGAAGCCACGGAAAGGTTTGAGCCTGGAGTGGCAGTGACAGAAGCAGTTACCTTTTGCAGGGAGCCCTCAGGCCACCGTGGAGAGGAGGGATTGTGAGAGGGCACGGGCAGAGTCAGGGAGACAGGGAGAGGCTGCTGCAGTGTCCAGACCTGTGGCGGGGTGGGGCTGGGCCAGGCCGTGGCACTGGGACCACCCAGGAGAGCATTGATGTGGGACGATTCAGAAGGCCCGGAGGGAAGGCTCTGAGGCTGCTGTGAGCCATCTGCTGACATTTCTCTTTTTCATTCCACGTTTTTTGAGCCTGGTGGGCTTTGATTGCTAATATAGTAATGTGGAAACATTTGGGAATGGCTGGAGAGGGCTGTACTACCAGCCCCAGGGCAGAGTAGCTAAGAGCTGGGAGCCAGACAGAGCCCGTGTCATATCCTATCTCTCAGTCAATCAGTTCAGTTCAGTCGCTCAGTCGTGTCCGACTTTTTGCTACCCCATGAATCGCAGCACGCCAGGTCTCCCTGTCCATCACCCGGGGTTCACTCAAACTCATGTCCATCATGACCAACCTAGATAGCATATTAAAAAGCAGAGATATCTTACCTATAGCAAGGACTTGCTTAGGTCTGCCTTTCCTGGTTTCTCTCTTTGGTTATGGAAGAGGAAAACCATGAACCATGCCTCAGCCAGCACAAGCCCTTTGTTCCTTTACTCACTCAGGAGCCACCTATTAGGCTAATGCCATGCCAGGCACAGGGAGACCTGGAGGGACACGGCAGACTGCCCCCTGCCCTGGGGGAGCCCCTAGTTCCCACAGCAGGGGGTGGCAGATCCAGGTTCAGGTGGCTGGAACCAGCTTGGGAAGAGCCATCCTTTAAGCGGGGAACCTAGGAGCTTCCCTTGTGGCTCAGCTGGTAAAGAATCCACCTGCAATGCCAGAGACCTGGGTTCGATTCCTGGGTCGGGAAGATCCCCTGGAGAAGGGAAAGGCTACCCACTCCAGTATTCTGCCTGGAGAATTCCATGGACTGTATAGTCCATGGGGTCGCGAAGAGTCAGACACGACTGAGTGACTTTCACGTCATGTAGGAGACTGTGGGAGCTGAGGACAGGTACTCAACACAGTCTGGGAGGTCAAAGAAACTTCTGGAAGGAAGCCACCGACTTTATAGCTCAATGAAGGCAGAAACTGGGCGGCCCTCTTCAGCATGGGATCCCTAGGCCCCCAGCAGTATGGTGGGGAGTGACTTGGAAGTTGAGACCTGAAGGAGCAGCAAGTACAGCTCTGGCAAAGAGACAGGGAGCTGTTCTAGGAGGCGGGAACAGCTTGAACAAAGGCTCAGAGGTGGCTTTGCAGAAAACACCTGTTCAGAATGCCTGGGGCCTTAAGGTGAGCAGGATGGGGTGAGAGAGCTGGGACTGGATGCTGAATTTGGGGGTCTTGGCCTCTGAGCTCATAAGAATGGCTCACTCTCTTTCACAAACTAGTCTGTGGTTTCCCTTCTCCCTGAAGTCCTTGCCAAGCCTGGAAATTGGGATTGGGTCACTCTGGGAGGTGTGAGGTGAGACTTGAGTTTGCAGGCAGGGTGAGTTGTGGAGTGGGGGCGTAAAGACATAGAGCCTGGTTCACTTCGAGCCCCCCCCCCCCCAATTTGTCAAGGGGCAGACCCACCATTTGAAAGCTGCCTTCCTCGTGTGTGGTGCTCATATTAGATCACACGACTGGATCCACAGGGATCCTGGCTGGAGTGAGACAGAATTCCAGAGGATGTTTGAGGGTGTGGTGTGTCTCTTTGCTTTATTGGGTGTAGCCTCAGTGAGCTCCTGCAAGGATAATGTGAGATAAAAGCCAGGTGGCCAACAAGCCCCTGGGTCAGCACCCATCGTGCAGGGTGACCTGTAGGCTTGGAGCATAAGGCCTGGGAGCCTGCGTCTGTCTTCTTGCTGCCCAGTGGGGCCGGAGAGTGGCCCAGCAGGCGAGGTACCGTCTGGTTGGATCGAGAGCCAAAGAGGTAATGCTAATGTCTTTTAAAATTAGAATGAAAATGTTTATTGCAGAGAGCAGAACCTGCGTCAGCGCGGAGTCCTGTGGGAAGGGGACTGCTTTATCGCAGCCTTTCGGTTTTATTTTTGCACATTCGCTCCTTATTTGCTGGTGGTGCTGCTTGACAGGCCCTTGGAGTGGGCTCAGGCTGCCGGGCTGGGCTGGAACGACGGCGCTGCTGCCGGGGTCTGGATACCCCTGCCCAGGGTGAGCGCTCAGACCTGCCATCGGGTGGGAGGACCTGTGGACGCGAGAGCAGGAGGCGGTGACTTTGTTCATACGCCTGAGCCTGTATGTGCATCCAGCCAGGTGTGTGTGGTGGGTGCGGCCCTCCGTGTGTCTTTTTCTGTGCGCATTGTGGCTTTTTGGGGGTTGTCCACGTGTGAGACTGGGTATGACTCTGTGTGTTCTTGAGTTGTGTGTGTCTTTGGGAGGTGGTCATGGGTGTGGTGGGGTCTGGGCTTGTTTCTCTGTGGTCCTGCCTGCATTTTCTGTCTGTGCGTGGATGGATCTGAGCATCTTGGGGAGGACACAGGTGCGTGACTGTGGGTCTGTGTGTGTCCAGACAGCCATGTGTGTGCATGTGTGAGTATGGGCGTATGTGTAATGGGAGTGTGTGAGCATGCATTTTGAACACGTGCACATGAATGGGAGAGCATGTCTCATGGGGGAGTGTGTTGTGTGAGAGCATGTTGTGTGCGCGTGTGTGTTGCATGTGAAAGCATGTTGATGTGACCACCCCATTGCGTGTGAGCGTATGAGCCATGCTCTGTGTGCACATATGTGAAAGAATGTAACGTGTCGAGTGTGCGCATGTTGCGTGTGAGAGTGTGTGTGCTGCTTTCCCATCCTCTCCCATTTGGAGTCCCTGGCAGAGCTGTCTTTGGGTAGCTCAGCCTGTCACGAAGCTCCCTGGGCTGGAGAACAGCCGGCCAGCACTGCCCACAGGCCGCCGGATTCCCACGCGGCCCTGACTCCGGCCAGAGACTCGGGAAACCTGCAGATGTCTCTGAGGAGAGTGCTCTTTTGAACCCACCTGCTCCCGCTGAGGTTTTGTTGAGCTTTACCCCTGCAGCTTGGGCCATATGAGCAACCGGTGCTTTGTTTCTGGGTGCTGCTTTTTAAATATACAGTTATTTTATGAAACAGAATGTGTTTTTTCAGGGCATGCCTACCCCTGGCAAGAAGCCCTGGTTGACAGTCGTTGATCTGGCCTGGGGGGAGGCTGGCGCCCCAGGCTTGGTTCCCCACAGCTGGGTGGTGGGGGGTCTGGCCTGGAGGTGGTCAGGGTTCCCATAGATGCCTCAGCAGCCCTGAACCCTGCCACCCAGAGTGCTCGACCTCCCATAATCACTTCTCTAAGGCAGAAAATCCACCTCCTGAGGGAACCCGCTGGCCATTGAGCTTTTCCACGGGGCCAGAGGAACAGCTTTTTAATCCCTGTCTCCATCCAACTCACCACCTTGTCACTGGAATTTGTCTTTTGTGGATCATGTTCTGCAGGAAACAGTGGCTGGTATGAGAGAGCTGCATTTTACAGAGTAGAAGCCAGATGCTGTGCAAAACTCAGTATAATCAGGAGGCAGTCCGAAATGTAGTTCAGGAGCCTGGCTTCGAATGCTGTGTGGCCTTGAGTGTGTTGCTCAGCTTCTCTGAGCCTCAGTCTTATCATCTGTAAAATAGGAATTTTGACAGTGCCAGCCTCAGGACTGTCTCTCAGTTGTTACCTTGGGGCCTTTCTTGAGCAGAGCAGTTTTGCATGGGCTGACAGCTGAGTTCAGTGTGTCCTACTTTGCATTGTGATCATGGGCAAGTCATTCTGTCTGTGCCTCAGTTTTCTTACTTGTAATTGGGCTAATAATAGTACCTACTGCATGAGATGTTCTGAGGGTTAAATTTCTTACTTTACATAAAAGGTTAGATTAAGTGCTATAGAGAGTGAGCTATTATTGTTATTTCTAGAATGCCTGAACCCAGATTAAAATATCCCGTCAGCACACAATATCATCTTTTTTTGTTTTTTTAAACATAACTTGTAACCCATTCTCTCTGCAGCTTTGCCCACTCTGTGCCAACAGGCAGCTGCTGTGTGCCAGGCATCTGGCTGGGAGTACCCAGGGCATTATGGCATGGGTTATGGGGTGGGTGTTCTGCATGGGTGGGCTGGGTCAAATGCTGTGCTGTCGCTCCTCCAGCAATTTGGCAAGGCGGGCACAGACTCGGTTAAGTCACCCTGGGCAGCAGCCAGGGGCGAGAGCCAACCGGCAAGAGAGCCACCTGGCAGTTCTCCCTGCCAGGGTGGATCCAGCAGGCTCAGGCTTGTGGTGGCTGCGGGCACCCAAAACTGTTTTGTGCACTTGTCAGAAGGTGACTGACATTTGAGCATTGGCGGCAGACAGCAGCAGGGAGAGCCGAGTACAGAGGAATATTTTCCCCGGGGCCTGGCACATGGTGCCCTGAGCCCACCCACCTTAAACCATGTCAGGGGCACACTAATGATGAAATACTCCATCTTGCTGGGCAAAGCCCATCACATGAGTAAGGACGTGTCCTAAAACACTGTGGGCATTATCTCATCTAGTGTACATAGAAACTTTTTGAAGGAAGTCCTGCTTATTCCTGCTTTTCAAAGGAAAAAGCTGAGGTCCAGAGATGTTTTGGAATCTTCCAGATCTGGGTAGAAATTCTGGTTCCTTCAGTTGCTGCATGACTTCAGGCCAGTTACTTAACGTCTCTGAGCCTCCAGTTCCCCACTTCTTAGGTTTATAGCAAGGGTTCAAAGGAACAGTAGAGTTAAAACATTTAGCCTGGAATCTGGCGTGGTAAATGATTTTCTAAGAAGATTGTTATTACTATGATTATTATTTCATCTTTTTGCAAGAGAACGTTCCTTACCAGTTTAACAGACATATTTACAAGGTTCAAATTTGATGTCTTGGTGTCTGCCAGAAGGGATTATTTTTAGGAAGAGGAAAACATTTTGTATGTTTTCCCATATATTATATCATACAGTGTTTGTATTTATCTGATTTAGGGCTTCCCTTGTAGCTCAGTTGGTAAAGAATCTGCCTGCAGTGCAGGAGACCCAGGTTCGATTCCTGGGTTGGGAAGATTCCTTGGAGAAGGAGATGACAACCCACTCCAGTATTCTTGCCTGGAGAATCCATGGTCAGAGGAGCCTGGTGGGCTATACAGTCCATGGGGTTACAAGAGCCGGACACAATTTATCGACTAAACCACCACCACAAAACATTTTATTATTATGGCAGCAGACAAGTTTGCAAGTTTCCCGTCTAGTGGGAGCACCACTCTTATCGTCAGGGTCTTATCTGCTTGTGTGGGTAGAGCCTCTTTGTTTCATGGAAAAGAAACTCCCCAGGGCAGATGCTTTGAGCAAAAGGTCTGTTGTGTAGCAGTTGCTCAACAAACACTCTTTGGATGGGTGGATGGATCATGCTGCGGAATTTACTGCAGCTAAGAGGGTGATTCCCTGGTGGCTCAGACAGTAAAGCGTCTGCCTGCAATGCGAGAGACCCAGGTTCGATCCCTGGGTCGGAAGGATCCTCTGGAGAAGGAAATGGCAACCCACTCCAGTACTCGTGCCTGGAAAATCCCATGGACGGAGGAGCATGGTAGGCTACAGTCCATGGGGTCACTAAGAGTCGTACACGACTGTGCCACTTCACAAGAGGGTGATTGGATTCAGGCACAATCTGGCTACCCACCATAGACAGTGGGCCCAGATCTAGGCACCTCCCCTTCAGGGATGCATACTTTGCAGAGCTGTGGATACCTGAAACATTTCCTGGAGTTAATCACTTAACTGTGATTGTGATGGCCAGAGGGAGGATAATAGCAGAAAGTTAAGACACTATCCCACATCTCATATTCAAGGCAGTGAATGTGACTTCAGCAGACAGGTAAGCATTGGCTGTGGGGGGAACTTCATTCATTCAGTGAATATTTCTGTGCTCAGTGCTGGGATGCAGGGAGATGCCTTGTGGAATCAAATGAAGGAAAAGAACTAGTGTGTGAGTTTTGAATAGACTTTTCAGGGACTGATGTCACAGTGAGGTAGAATTTGGGGTCACTGTCTCTTGCAACGGGCAAGATTCTTGTGTTTATATGAGAGAAATTCACCTGGAGCCAGCTTAAACCAAAAAAGATTTTTATTGGCTCACATGACCTGAAAGTTCCAGGTCTTCTGGCTTCAGGCATGGCTATATCCAGCAGCTCAAATGTTATCTCATCCTGCTCATCTCCTAGCTCAGTTTTCCTCTGTGTGGGTAGGCTTTGTTCTCAGCCAGCATTCTCTGCTGATAGCTCTCTTTCACCAGCATGGAGACACTCAGGGAAAGAAAGTCCCTTTTCTCTCGTAGCTCTAGCGAAAGTCCCAGGGTTTACTTTGCTTGGCCCAACTTGGATCCTCGCACTTGCCCAAGCTGTTCTGACCACCTGGAGTGCTCTCCTCTCTTCTGTCTAGACTAAACCTACTTACCCTTCAAGTCCTGTCTGAGCTCCATAGCTTCTGTCTCTCTTTTTTTTTTTCCTTCCTCTTTTTCCTTTATCTTTTTTTGTCAGATTTTTTTCTCTCTTGGAGAAGATCATCTTTTTTCCTGCTTTGTATGTAATTCAACTTCTTCCTGGCTGCATCCTATTCACATCAAGTAGGCCAGAATCTCTGACAGGCCAGTTTCATTTCTTCCCTTTCTCTCTCCTGCTCTGTACATAATATAAAAAACATAAGAGGTACCTAATAACTAAGTGCTTGTTAGTGGGTTTGGGGCATTGAAGATTTAATTTAGAAGCCAAATGCTAGGATGGCTCATGGGAAGTCATGGGTCAACGGGGTCCAAAGGGAACCTCGGGATTAATCTTGCCGAACTATTCATTTGTAACTGGGGTCCAAAGACTTGGAGCTGTCAGGCCAGTGAGGAGGTAGGAAAGGGGGAAGGAACTCAGTTCAGAAGCTGGGCTTTTCCAGGTTCAGATTCCAGCTCCGTGCCCTTCTGGCTGTGTGACGTGGGCCAAGTTTCCTCGCCTCTCTGTGCTACTCATTCCTTGTCTAGAACATGAGATCATCCACACAGTGGGTTTAAGGAAACGGCCTGGGACAGCAAGCGCTTATTGGTTGTTCACCATTATTGTTACCGGTGGTACATGCTGTTTTCAGAGTCAGCCGCTAGAGAAGGGGATTATGAACTCCATTCCTATTTACTAGAGAAGGAAATAGCAGCCCAGTGAGCTTTAGAGACACCCTCAGGGTCACACCCTCAGGATCACCCACCCCACTCACCTTGACTCCCACTTCAACCCTTGCTCTTCACGTTAGCTGTTCTTTTTGAGACCATATGAGCTTGCAGGCCCCCTGGCCCTCAGAATGTTGATGCCTCTTAAGAAGGGAGGGGTGAGGGGCCATGTGTCTCGCACAGAAGGTGAGCAGGACCCCGTCTTTGTGTCTCTCCTGGCTGGGCTTTTGCTGCCATGTCTTGTGACTTACTCTCCTCTAGGTAGCCATCCTGGCAGTCACTGCCCACACAAGGATCATGTGGTCCCCCCTGGGCTCAGGGCTTGTTGCTCCTGTGTGCTACCCTGTGCCCTTCCATGTAAAGGTGCATTGTGTGGTCTTCTCTCTGGCAGTCTTATTTATTTCCACTTCCTCAGAAATATTTGGGGGTGATTAAAAAGAAAATGTTCTTATAACTGTAATGAAATGGGGTTCGGGGGTTTTGGAATGATTGACTGTGGCCTTGGGGGCCGGTGCCAGTTGATTTGATAACTGACTTGATAGGCAACAGAATATTGATTTCTCTGCCCCTCCTCCCAGGAAGGTGACTCAGCGAAGGGAAGATGTTTTGAAATTTAGGAGAGGGCTATTCAGGGAAGCCAGAAAGAAGCTGTGTGTGTATGTGTCTGTCTGTCTGTCTGTACATGTGTGTGCATGCATGCACGCAGCTATGCTGCTCCCTCCATTCTGTCAAGGTGGGGCACGCAGGTTCCCACCTCTTCACCTGCCTCTTCTGGTGCTCATCTGGAGAAGGGTGAGGTCTTTAAGCTGCACAGACCCAAATTCAAGCCTGCTTCTGTCCCCTCCTAGCTAGGTTGCCTTGTGTGAGTGGCTTTACCCTCTGTGACTCAGTTTCCTTGTCCGTAAAGTAAGGAGAATATAACCTACTGCATGAGGTTATTCTGAGGATCAGTTGAGAATTTGTCCTGGTGATGATGGCAGCTCTGATTGCAGTGCTGATATTAATTACTAATCTGTATTACTTGCTGATAGAGGAGCAAAGTGTCCTGGGAGTGTCAAGGAGAGGATGATGATGGATTTTGATGGAGGCATTCCTGGAAGACTTCCAAGAGAAGGGCCCTGAATGACCAAAATTCTGACCTGTGGCAGAAAGGGGAGGGGGTAGGAGACGTTCTACTATTTCAGAAATTCACAGGCTCAAAGGCAGGGAGATGTGCAAGGCTCTGGCAGGATGGAGGACCAGCTGCTGTCCAGTGCGGAGGGGAGGGAACTGGGAGGGGCAAGGTTGTGACAGAAGGGGGGCTATTGGGCTTTGTTTGGCTGGCGTCCTTGTGTGTGTGCGCAGTCGCTCACTCATGTGACCCTGTGGTCTGTAGCCCACCAGACTCCTGTACCCATGGGATTTTGGGGGTGAGAATCCTGGAATAGATTGCCATTTCCTCCTCCAGGGGATCTTCCCAACCCAGGAATCGAACCCGTGTCTCTTGCATTGGCAGGTAGATTCTTTACCCCTGAGCCACCTGGGAAGCCCATTTGGCCAACAGCTCAGGTGAAATGGCAGGTGGACGAGCTTTGTGCATCAGGGTCCATTTGTTGTTTGAAATTCAGAAGCAAGTATAGTACATCGCACCTCCTCCCTGGGCTGAGAACTAATTAGGAGCCAGACTGGGCGCTAAGTGTTACTTACACCATCTCATTGAATCTGGACCCTATCCCCATTTTATGGGTGAGGAAAGAGTCTCTTTGTAACATCTACTGGTGCACCCAAACGTGCAGTCTTCTGAGTCATTCCTTCCTTCCTTTGAATCACCCACAGGGCCTGGTGAGACCAGGCAAGCCTCCTCTTCTGTGGCCAAACCCACAGTCTCCTCACCAGCCCACCCTCTTGATGTGGGTCATGCAAGTCCTTGGGCCACATGGAGTTTCTCCTTTGTAGAAACCTTTTTGACACTTGATTGGAGCACATACATCTTTCCTCAGATTCCTTGCCTAATTCAATCAGGTGAAGATGTCCTGTAGACGTCAGTTACAATTCTTTTCTCCGTGTTCCCAGCTCAGGTCTTTCTTTGCCTCGGGGAGTTCCATGGAGCTGCAGGATTCACCTGGGCAGGCCTGATGTTGCAGCTGCCGCCCTATTTACAACAGCCTCCCTGGCTCAGGGGAATTTGGAGGGGTGGGGGCGTCTGCATGGCAGGTGAAATGCCCGTTCTCCAGGTGGGGGCCAGAGAGTGCAGGGAGCAGAAAGGTCTGGGGTGGGACCCGCAGACCTCAGCGAGAAAACAAATGCCTGGTATTAAAAATAGGAAAGGATGAAAAGCAAATAAGGGGTCTTAAGACACAAAATCCCTTTGTGCCAGGCAATGCCCAAGGCAGTGACAACGCAAAGTTGTCCAAGGCAGCTGGGTCCCTGATTCTGGGGGCACTTAACCTGGGCCAACTTCCCGCACAGAGTCCATGCACTTCAAGGCTAAATTTAACTCCAGGAATCTTTGTCAAGCACCCTCAAGGCACACCCAGTGAAATGAAGAAGCCAGTGATTCTAGAAGTTCCCACAAGGTGAGAAACAAGGGGGAATTTAGATGGGAGTAGCATCCACTATCAAACTTGCTGTCCAAACTGGACACTTAAAAGTGAGCTAGTTTCTCACAGCATTGACCCATTTCACATATGGGGGAACTGAGGCAGAGAGCATTAGGTACCTGCCTACAGTCTGAGGAAGTGGTCAAACCAGGATCTGAATCCAGGGCCCTCTGACCTCAAAACATCTGTTTTTATTTTCACATGGGAAAACTGAGGCCCAGAGAGAGGTTGGGACTTGTTTGCCTTTCAGCAGTGGAACTTGTCTGTATCTGCAACTATTGGTTATCTCATGACTTGGTCAGGAGAGGGTTAAGGTGGCTGTAAAGCCATAAAACAAGTAGAGGAAAATAGGAGACAAAGCATAATTAAGTGCCAAACACCCTGGCATAGCTGATGGGCAAGCTCTCCCTGATCCCTGTTTCAGGAGGCACCTGGGAGTCTGAAGCAGGATTAGGCTTTGTACTGGATTCCTCAGCTCATGAGGCCATCTCATGTTAGTTTCTTTGCTCTTTGAAACATGGGCACAGTAACCCTGGTTTGTTTGTTTGTTTGTTTTTTGGCTGTGCCGAACGTGCAGCTTATGGGATCTCAGTTCTCTGACCAGGGATCGAACCTGCACCTCCTGCAATGGAAGCATGAGTCTTCACCACTGGACCTCCAGGAAAGTTCATGGTAACTGTGTTTGAGGGAATGTTTATGTGCCTGGCCCCCTGAGTTGGATTGAACCAGGAAAGGGGAGTGAGGGGCCAGGAAGGAGGTTGGTGTGAGATCTGATGAGGCCCAGCAGTTGCCTAAAACTTGACTGCTGTCGTGGAAATGTCTCCTGCCTTGTGGGACGGTGAAACCTGCAGAGCCCAGATGTCCTGGTACTGGATTTTGTCTTGTGCTCTAAGGCCAGTGACTTCCTGCTTTTTGTCCCTTCTTTCTTCATCTTTAAAACAAATGCTAACCAAGGCTTCTTCTGTGGACTTAGGCAAATTCATTGCATGCCTCTTTGGCCCAGAAAGAGTTTTGGGATCAGTTAGCAATGTCTGCTGTAGTTGCTGAAGGAGGTGGTGGTGGTATGTATGCTGTTCGTCTGTTTATCCATTCAATGGGCATTTTTTGATTGCTAACTATGTGACAGACACTGGGGACAAAGCAGGAAACAAAGCAGGTATGGCTCTATCCCCCTGGAGATTTCAGACTGATGATGGAGAGAGAGGATACAGAGTAAAGCTGTGTAAGAGTAGAAATTTTGTGTGCTTGGATCACTGCTGGGTTCTCAACATGTAGTTTTTATCTGGCACACCTGTGCCTTCAGGTATTTATTGACTGGATAGATGAATGAATGAGCTAACCACAGATGAATATATAACTACAAAACAAACAAACAAACAATAAAACCTATATGGGAAAAGAAGGGGATGGTGAAGAAAGGATGGTGATTCCCTGTGATAGGAAAGTGCCACATGCCAGAGGGCTCACAAGCCAGGGAGAGAGATTGCATTCAGCAAAGAAGCAGTAGTGAATTTATAATTCTAAGAGCTGTGAAGTAAGACATGTTCTGAAATGTTGTCTGAAGGGAGCCTTTGGAGGTAGGGTAGTTGGGGAATATTTAAAATATTATTCTTTAACTTTTATTTTTAAATAATTTCAAAAAGATTTTTAAAAAGTTACATCAATAATACAGAGAATTCCCCATACTCCCTTCAATCAGATTAACATTTACATAATATAACATAAATATTCAACGTAATGTTGAATGAACAGTTACAAGATAGGGATATTAACATTGATACAACACTATAATCTAATATACCAATATCACTCAAATATTTCTCATTGCTCCGTGTCCTTGTCTGGTTTAGGGTCTAGTCCTGGATCATGCACTGCATTTAGTTGTCATGTTCCTTAACTGCAGATTAAAGTGCATGAACCCAATTCAGTCTAAGCAGAGTGAATCCTGTGACTTTTGCTAGAGATACGGAAGCAAGTGCTCTCCCTTGCCAGGGAGTTGCTGTGCTCGTGAAAGAGAGCTGCTGCTGCTCCTCCTAAGTTGCTTCAGTCGTGTCAACTCTGTGCGACCCCACAGATGGCAGCCCACCAGGCTCCACCATCCCTGGGATTCTTCAGGCAAGAACACTGGAGTGGGTTGCCATTTCCATCTCCAATGCATGAAAGTGAAAAGTGAAAGTGAAGTCGCTTAGTAAGTGTCCGACTCTTCGTGACCCCATGGACTACAGCCTACCAGGCTCCTCCGTCCATGGGATTTTCCAGGCAAGAGTACTGGAGTGGGTTCCAAGTGAGAATTCTGGCTGCAAACAGAGCCCATCCACAGAGAGGAAAGTTGAGCCAGGAGATGAGTAGGATGAGATAATATCATTTGAGCTGCTGGATACAGCCATTCCTGAAGTTAGTGACCTGGAACTTTCAGGTCATGTGAACCAATAAAAATCCTTTTTTGGATTAAGCTTGTTTTTATTCATTGAATTATGCATTCAGTGACTATTTCTGTGCTCAGTGCTGGGATGCGGGGGGACTCCCTGTGGGACTGAGTGAAGAGATCTGTGTGATGCACAATTGTCAAATAGACTTTTCAGGGACTGTGTCATGGTGAAGAAGAATCTGGGGTCTCTCTACTATAACACACTGTGCTCTTGTGGTTGCATGACCTTGACATTTGTGATTAGAACTGGCCTTTCAGTTTGGGAATGCAGGATGTTTACTCATAATTAGCTTCAGGTTACGCATTTTGGCAGAAATGCTGTACGAGTGATGTTGTGTCCTTCTCCATGCATCAAATCAGGAGGCACGTGGTGACCATCTGTCCCATTACTGTTAATAGTGATGTTAACTTTGGTCACTTAATTTAAGGTTGTATCTTCTGGGATTCTCCATTGTGAACTTGTTTTTTTCTTTTGTAATTAATAGGCATCTTGTGGGGAAACACTTTAAGACAGTATAAATACTCTGCGACTCATTAGTCTTTTGCCTACCTATTTTAACATCCATCACTGCTTCTTGCCTGAAACAGTGATTCCTGTGGTGTTTGCCCAGTGG
The DNA here is from genome assembly GCF_014754425.2 of Oryx dammah. Taxonomy (NCBI): domain Eukaryota; kingdom Metazoa; phylum Chordata; class Mammalia; order Artiodactyla; family Bovidae; genus Oryx; species Oryx dammah. The sequence goes on from NW_024070196.1 coordinate 54,256,931, forward strand.
TGCTTTCCTCTCTCCACCGTTAGTTCTACATACTAGTTGAAGAGCCTTTCTTTCTCCCACACTTACATCTATCTGTTCAGTTGTTAATTTCTATCAACATGGATTTATCAATTCATATTTTATTCTGGGTCCCCTCCTTTTTCTTTGTCCTCCGTTTCTGCCCCACCCTCTCTTACTGTCTCTTCCTCTCTTTTCTTCTTCCATTCTCGCTGAAGAAGTTCCATCCGTGGAATTTCTCTCCACTGGATCTGGCTGAGCATGTCCCTGTAGGGTCAGTTAGCACTCTCCTCCATTCTCTGGTGAACTGATGGTAATTCCAGAGCCTTGATCAGATTTTGGTTCAATATTTTTAGCAAGACCACATCATGGGTGGTGGTGTGGAGGTGCAGGAAGTCTGGCTGTCTCATTTTCTGTGTCACTGAGATTGATCCATGGGGTTAGGAGTTCCCAGCCCGATCCATCCATTGTCAGATTCTCCATCAGCTCTTCATCCAGCTGAGTTTTGCAGACACTAATAATCATTGCCTGTATCCATTAATTTATTAGGGGTTGAAAAATGTTGATACATTGACTCTGTCCCTCTTCTATTTCTTAGCTAGAAGTTTTCTCTACTGAGAAACCACCCCTCATCAATTATTTGCTCACCCTGAAGGCAAATGTGTCTAGGAAAGAAAGGATAATACTCAATTCTTTCTCTTTATTTGCCAATATTTAAAACAAAGAGTTGGTTCCCTGGTATCCCCCAAAAGTACCCAATAAGGGTGTTTTGTGTTTTTTTTTTTTTTAAATGTCATTGTAAACCCATGGATACAAGTATCACTAGAGTGTCTTCATCCGTTTCAGTTATTATGTTTCTTCATGCTCAGATTGTCCTGTTTCTGGTGAGTGGGGACCTCTGCAAGTTGACTTCTGAATCCTTTGGACTCCTCCAGTAGTCTTGGACCATCTCCTTGCTTTCTGGGAAGATTTCCAGACTCGCTGTGTACATTTCACACCTCAGCTTTGGACTCAGATGTTGCTCCAGGGAGGGATCCCTTTACTAGGAAATGGTATTTAGAGACCACAGTCTGGGTGCCAAATGAATGAATGTATAGAACATCTCAAAATAATACACCTCAGGACATTTACAGTGTCCACAGTGGATGGAGTCGTGGGGAAGGAGGCAAAGTAGTGAGTTTTAACCTTGGGTTTCCCAGGTTAATGACCTGCTAGGAGCCATTTATCCACTTTTATCCCTTTCCCCCAGTTTCTTCATGTAGAAAACCAAGGTGGATCTCCCCTATCTTCAGCCCATCCCCTTATTTGGGATTGACATTTTCTTGGGGAAGGTCTTTGAAGTCAGAGAACCCCTAGAAGAGTGAAGCCACTTGTGGTCCATCAATCCCTATTCAGGGCCTGCCACACTTTATTCAACCACCACTGTGATACAGCTTAGCCAAGGGTAGGGAGTGTCTCTGCTGTTTGCCTCGTAGCATCTTTCGAGGGCGAGTAATAAGAGAGTTCACCAAGGGACCATCAAATCCAGACCAGACAAACGACAGATAATATCCCTTCATCAGAGCAACTTAAAAATTAATACGGGCCTCTGAGTGTTACCCCTGCCTTTATCTGAGCAGCCTGCATGTCTGTGTTTGAGATTAAAACTCACATTTCATTTTTATATGCTGTGCTTAATCCAATAATGATTTCATGTTACAAACAGCAATAATATCTTTCAGCATACTTAATCAGAATAGACTTAATGCTGTCACTATTTATTAACCTTTGTTGAAAAGCAAGAAGTTTCTCTCTAATCTGTGATTGTTGGTCTTGTCAGGCTCTATCAAGTGAAAAAACAGTTTTGGCATTCATTAAAACGGTGCGAATCCTGAAATGACAATTGGGGCCGGATGGTATTTGGTGCATGAAATCTTCCTTGCGTTCACCAGGATAACTGAGAAGGCTGGTGGAGGGGAGCGACGAAGGAGGAACCCACACATTCAAAAGACTGTTTCATCCCTGAGTTCCCCTTAGATAAGTTGAGAGAATGGGGCAGAGGATGGGGTACAGGTGAGGGGAGGAGTTGGGCCTGTTGATGCCTCTTGCCAAAAAAACTCATTGGTGGTTCAAGGTGGTGGCTTTGAACATGGCTCCCAGACCCCTCATCACTTTCCCAACCCTGTAACAGGTTAATGACCCACTGGGAGCCATTTAATCACTTTCACTCATTCCCCCACAACTTTTTTTTTTTGTTCATTTAGAAACCATTGTTGGGTCTCCCCTATCTCCATGGCCCATGTTGAGTTGGAGACCAATTGAAGGAGTCCCTCAAAACAGCATGGTGGCTGCCAGATGTCAGCATGAGGTTCACATTTCCACTTCACTGGAATCCTTTTGGCAAGAGATCTCAGTTGGTTGTCCTCAAACTTTAGAGTGCATAGGACTCTCCCTGAAAGCTTCTCTGATTCCTGGTGAGTCAGCAGGCCTTGAGTGTCCTAAGGATTCTGCATTTCTAATGAGTGCCCAGCTGATGCTGGTGCTATTGGTCCAGGGGCCACTCTGGATAGTACTGAGGGCTTCATGGTTTGGGGTTTTCTGAACCCTGTCACAGAGAAGGCAATGGCACCCCACTCCAGTACTCTTGCCTGGAAAATCCCATGGATGGAGAAGCCTGGTAGGCTGCAGTCCATGGGGTCGCTAAGAGTCGGACATGACTGAGCAACTTTCACTTTTCACTTTCACTTTTCACTTTCATGCATTGGAGAAGGAAATGGCAACCCACTCCAGTGTTCTTGCCTGGAGAATCCCAGGGATGGGGCAGCCTGGTGGGCTTCCATCTATGGGGTCACACAGAGTCAGACACGACTGAAGTGACTTAGCAGCAGCAGCAGAACCCTGTCAGGATGTCGTGGTTTGGGCAGTGGCCCAGTGACCTCGGCTGGCAGTCTTGTTGGAAGGTGTTTTCTGAGGGCTGTAATAGCTCTGGGCAGGGCTGGGCATCTTGGCTTAGGGCAGCCAAGCAAAAAGTATTTCTCCTACTTTCTCCTTTCAAATATGGCAATGGTTCTTCCTCATGGTCACTTCTCTGAAACCAACCACCTGATCCAGTGCTTCTCAAACTTTAAACTTGCGGAAACCTCCTCCAAAGGAAAAGTGGCTCTCCCGAGAGACATCCTTTTTCTCATTTTCACCTCAAGGAATCCCTAGATGTCTTTCTCAGGAAGTCTCTTTTGGGTCTTTACCTTACAAAGGTAATTCAGAGAAAAATCTAATCCTGGTATTGGATACCTGGTAGATATCTGGTATTGGGAGGCATTGAGGAATATCCCACTAAGTAAATCAGTGGTTATTCAGGGCTGGGTGGGGATGGCAGAGGTTGGTTGCCAATTGATCTCTCCACTCATAGAAAGGAGAGACCACTAGGGCGTCGAGCAGCGTGATGAGTTTTGCCCACGTAAATGGGGAGGTGAGCAGGTGTTGTTAATTATTTAGGAAGAATTAAGCAGTCTGGGTGGGTGGGTTTTATGCTCTGTTTGGTAATAAAGGTTGCTGCAGAAAGGAATTTTAAAATTCAGTATTCTCATTTGCCTCATCTTGCAAAGAAGCCGAACCTTGGTTCGACTGGTGGGAGCATCTGGAATTAATGAACCAGGCTCTTACAGTGCAGAAATCAATGTTTGCTGCATTCATTGCACGGTGCTGAAACCCCGCTTTTTAAATTTCTGACTCTCAGAACCACAGCCTAAGAAATCTTTCTTAAGGGGCATTCTGGGGCTTTGCTATTGCCTTCATCTGTCTGGGCATGGGGAAGAACTGCTTCTTCACTGTGACTTGTGACATGGGTATAAGGAGGCCGGGGGACACTTAGCCTAAGCTGTGTGCTTTGGAGGCCCCAGAGGGGCAGAACTGGAAGATTGGTTCCTTCTCGAGTAGCTGGACTCTGTCTGGACCTCCATCTCCTGAGAGTTTCCAGTTCATCCTTTTCTTTAGCTTAAATTAAGCAATGATAAGAAAGGTTGGACAGATGTCCCTTGCCTCTCTTGCTTTCCCTACATGATAACCCTTTTTGAATGCAGATGGTTTGATCTGAGATGTAATTTGACCACCAGCTCCTTGAGTGCTAGGGCATTGAACCGCATCAGCCTACCCACCCTGGCTGCGTGTACATTTCTGTGGACCCAGCCTCAGCACCAGACACTTGGAGTGGTGACACTGGAACCACGTTTGGAGAAATGAACAGGAGTTTGCCAGGGAAGAAGGATTCCAGGCACAGGAAACAGCGTGAATTAAAAGCCTTGAGGCCTGGAACCCTGAAGTTTTTAACAGCTGGAGTGGGCCAGGGAGCCAGGGAGCACAAGTGGATGGAGAGTACTTTCTGGGAGGAGCCTGGGAAGGTGTTTTGAGACCTTGGACATCTAGCTGAGAACTTTTGATTCTCTCAAGTAAGTGGTGGGGAACCTGGCAAAATGCTTAAGCAGGAAATGAGATGACTGGTGAAGTTTTATTTTTAATGTACATAGAGGAATTTTGTTTTGTTTGTATAGTTCTGTGAGCTTTGACCATAATCAGAATATGGAGCAGTTAACCCATGCCCTAAAGTTCTTTTATGCTCCTCCCTTACATTTAAACCTTTCCTCCTCCCCTATACCTGAAAACCACTGCTCTGCCCTGCGTCTCTAAAGTTTTGCCTTTTTCAGAATGTCATATAAATGGAATGATGCAATACATGTTGTTGTTCATTAGCTAAGCCATGTCTGACTCTTTGCAACCCCATGGACTGCAGCATACCAGGCTCCCCTGTCCTTCACTGTCTATCTCCTGGAGTTTGCTCAAACTCACGTTCATTGAGTTCGTGATGTTTTCTAACATCTCATCCTCTGCCACCCCCTTTTCCTTTTGCCTTCAATCTTTCCCAGCATCGGGGTCCTTTCTAGTAAGTCGGCTCTTCGCATCAGGTGGCCAGAGTATTGGAACTTCAGCATCAGTCCTTCCAATGAATATTCAGAGTTGATTTCCTTTAGAATTAACTGGTTTGATATCCATACAGTCCAAGGGACTGTCAAGAGTCTTCTCCAGCACCATGGTTTGAAAGCATTGGTTCTTTGGCACTCAGTCTTCTTAATCCAACTCTCACATCTGTACATGACTGTTTCAAGGAGCAGGCATCTTTTAATTTCATGGTTCCAGTCACCATCCTCAGTGATTTTGGAGCCCAAGAAAATAAAACCTGTCACTATTTCCTGTTCTATTTGCCATGAAGTGATGGGACTGGATGCCATTATTTTAGTTTTTGAATGTTGAATTTTAAGCCAGCTTTTTCACTCTCCTCTTTCACCCTCATCAAGAAGCTCCTTAGTTCCTCTTCACTTTCTGCCATTAGAATTCTATCATCTGCCTATGTGAGGTTGTTCATATTTCTCCCAGCAGTCTTGATTCCAACTTGTGATTCATCCAGCCTGGAATTTCATATGATGTACTCTGCATATAAGTTAAATAAGCAGAGTGAAGATTTACAGCCTTTTCATACTCCTCCAATTTTGAACCAATCAGTTGTTCCATGTCCAGTTCAAACTGTTGTTTCTTGACCTGGATTCAAGGCTTCTCGGGAGGCAGGTAAGATGGTCTAGTATTCCCATCTCTTTAAGGATTTTCCAGTTTGTTGTGATCCACACATTCAAAGGCTTTAGCGTAGTCATTGAAGCAGAAGTAGATGTTTTTTTTTTTAATTCTCTTGCTTTCTCTGTGATCCAACGAGTGTTGGCAATTTGATCTCTGGTTCCTATGCCTTTTCTAAACCCAGCGTGTACATCCAGAAGTTCTCTGTTCACATACTGTTAAAAAGTTTAGCTTGAAGAATTTTGAGCAAACCTTACTAGCATGTGAAATGAGCGCAGTTGTACAGTAGTTTGAACATTCTTTGACACTGCCCTTCTCTGGGATTGGAATGAAAACCGACCTTTTCCAGTCCTGTGGCCACTGCTGAGTTTTCCAAATTTGCTGGCATATTGCGTGCAACACTTTAACAGCACTTCTAGGATTTGAAATAGCACAGCTGGAATTCTGTCACCTCCACTTGCTTTGTTTCTAGTAATGCTTCCTAAGGCCCACTTGACTTCACTCTCCAGGATGTTTGGCTCTAGGTAAGTAACCAAGTCATTATCCAAGTCATTAGACCTTTTTTGTATAGTTCTTCTGTGTATTCTTGCCACCTCCTCTTAATCTCTTCTGCTTCTGTTAGGTCCTTACCGTTTCTGTCCTTTACTGTGCCCATCCTTGAATGAAATGTTCCTTTATATCTCCAGTTTTCTTGCTGAGATCTCTAGTTTTTCCCATTCTGTTGTTTTCCTCTGTTTCTTTGCATTGTTCACTTAAGAAGGCCTTCTTATCTCTCCTTGCTATTCTCTGGAACTCTGCATTCAGTTGGTCATACCTTTTCATATCTTTCCCTTTCTCCCTTGCCTTTTGCTTCTCGTTTTTCCCTCAGCTATTTGTGAAAACCTCTTCAGACAACCACTTTGCCTTCCTGCATTTCTTTTTCTCAGGGATGGTTTTAGTCACTGTACAATGTTATGAACCTCCATCTGTAGTTCTTCAGACCCTCGGACTACCAGGTCTGTTCCTTTGAATGTATTGGTCACCTCCACTGTATAATCATAAGGGATTTGATTTAGGATCATACCTGAATGGCTTAGTGGTTTTCCCTACTTTCTTCAGTTTAAGCCTGAGTTTTGCAATAAGGAGTTCATGATCTGAGCCACAGTTAGCTCCAGGTCTTGTTTATGCTGACTGTATAGAACTTCTCCATCTTCAGCTGCAAAGAACATAATCAATCTGATTTTGGTATTGACCATCTGGTGATGTCCATTTGTAGAATTGTCTCTTGGGTTGTTGGAAAAGAGTGTTTGCTATGACTAGCATGTTTTCTTGATAAAACTCTGTTAGCCTTTGCCCTGCTTCATTTTGTACTCTAAGGCCAAACTTGCCTGTTACTCCAGGTATCTCTTGACTTCCTACTTTTGCATTCCAATCACCTAGGATTAAAAGGACATCTTTTTTTGGTGTTAGTTCTAGAAGGTCTAGGGGCTTCCCTTGTAGTTCAACTGGTAAAGAATTCACCTGCAATGTGGTAGACCTGGGTTCAATCCCTGAGTTGGGAAGATCCCCTGGAGAAGGGAAGGGCTACCCACTCCAGTATTCTGGCCTGGAGAATTTCATGGACCTGTAGTCCATGGGGTCACAAAGAGTAGGACACAACTGAACGAGTTTCACTTTCACTTTCTAGAAGGTCTTGTAGGTCTTTATAGAACCTGTCAACTTTAACTTCTTCAGCATCAGTGGTCGAGGCATAGACTTGGATTAGTGTGATGTTGAATGGTTTGCCTTGGAAATGAACTGAGCTCTTTCTTTTTTTTTTTTTTTTGAGGTTGCACCCAAGTACTGCATTTTGGACTCTTGTTGACTATGAGGTTGTTCCATTTCTTCTAAGGGATTCTTGCCCACAATAGTAGATATAATGGTCATCTGAATTAAATTTTCCCACTCCCGTCTATTTTAGTTCTCTGGTTCCTAAGATGTCCATATTCACTCTTGTCATCTTCTGCTTGAGCACGTCCAATTTACCTTGATTCATGGACCTAACGTTCCAGGTTTCTATGCAGTGTCGTTCTTTACAGCACTGGACTTACTTTCACCACCAGACACATCCACAACTGAGCATCGACTCTGCTTTGGCCTAGTACTTCATTCTATCTGGAGGTATTAATAATATCTAATAGCCCTCCACTCTTCCCCATAGCATATTGGACACCTTTCTACCTGGGCGGGGCTCATCTTCTGGTTTCATATCTTTTTGTCTTTTCATACTGTCTGTGGAATTCTTACAGCAGGAATACTAGAGTGGTTTGCCATGAACTCCATGAAAAGTGTGAGTGTGAACATATATGTATATATGTGTGTGTGTGTGCGCGTGCGTGCATGCGCAAGCTCAGTCACTCAGTTGTGTCTGACTCTTTGTGATTCCATGGACTGTAACCCACCAGGCTGGAGTGGGTTGCCATTTCCTTCATATATATATATATATATACATATATATACACATATATATATATATGTTTTAAAATCAAGCTTCTTTGATTTAGCATAATGAATTTGACATTTTTTTTTATGGTGTTACTTGTATCAGTACTTTGCTGTTTTTCATTGCTGGATAGTATTCCATCGCATGGTTATATCACTGTATTCATTCACCTGTTTACAGATGTTTGAGTTGTTTGGAGTTTCTGGCAGCTGTCAGTAAAACTGCTATAAACATTTCATATAGGTTTTTGTGTGATCATAGTTTTTATCTTTCTAGGGTAAATACCTAGGGGTGGGATTTCTGAGACATTTGATAAGTGTATGTTTAACTTTTTAAGAAACTGCCAAACTTTTTTCTAAAGTAACTGTGCCAATCTCCACTTCCATCATCAGTGTAGAAGAGTTTCAGCTGTTCTCCGTGTTCCCTAACACTTGATATTATCCAGTTTGTCTTTGTCTTTTCAACTTTGGCCATTCTAATTGGTGTGTAGCAGTATTTCATTTTCATTTCCCTAATAGTTAACGACTTTGAGCATCTTTTCAGGTTCTTATTTGCCAACTCTATATCTGATTTGGTCATGTGCCTATTAAATATCTGGCCCATTTTTTAATTGGGTTGTTTGTCTCATTGTTGAGTTTTGAGAGTTCTCTGCATTTGCTAGAGTTAAGTCTGTTGTCAGATATGTGGTTTGGAATTATTTCCTCGCAGTCTGTGGCTTGTCTTTTCATCTCTTGAAGTGCAGGTTTTTTAATAAGGTTCACTGCAGCAGTTGGCGTTTTGAACTCTGCCACTCTCTTCCTCACTCACCACGCTCCAGCTGTGCTGGCCTTGTTTCAGTTCTTTTTCCTTCTCTGGGACTCATGCTGTCCTTTCTGCCTGGAATACTCTTTCTCACTTTGTTGTTCAGCTGCTCAGGCATGTCCGACTCTTTGAAACCTCATGGACTACAGCACTCCAGGCTCCCTGTCCTTCACTGTCTCCTGGAGTTTGCTCAAACTCCTGTTGTATCCTATCTAATAAATCTTTGCCTACCCCCAAATCTTGAATCTATTCTCATGTTTTCCTTTAGAAGTCTTGTTCTTTTAGCTTTTATGTTTAGGTCTCTGATACACCTCAGAACAATTTCTTTTGTACAGTGTGAGGTAGGGATTTGAGGCTCATTTTTCCTATATGGATATCCAGTTGTTCTAACAAAATTTGTTTTAAAAATTTCCTTTTTTTCCCTTTGGTGCCCTTTTTCAAAAATCAAATGAGCATCTGTGTGAGTCTGTTTCTGGACTATTGATCAGTATGTCTATCCTTACAGCAGTACCACACTTTATTAATTACTGTATCTTCATAGTAAAGCTTTGAAGTTGCATAGATTGTCCTCTAACCTTGTTTTTCTGCTTTAAGATTTCTTTGGAAGTTATATGTCCTTTGAATTTCTGTATCAGTTTTAGAATTGGCTTATTATTTTTCTACGAAAAGAAAACCCCCAAACTCCTGGGATTTTGATTGGCACCCTATTGAATCTATAGATCAGTTTGTATTAGGGAATGAAATTTCTTAACACAGTGGAGTCTTCCAATCCATAAACATGGTTTTCTGTCCCTCACTCTTGCTCTGGCTTACTCTTATTCATCTTTCAGGTGTTCGCTTAAGTGCCATCTCCTCAAGGAAGTCTTTGTTGCCTCCTGACTAGATGATATAGCCCCTGTTATAGCCTCTGGTGCCCCTGCTGTCTTCTTGGTACTTAGCACAATGGTAATAATTATTTGTATGATAAGCTGTGTCATAATTATTTTGTGTCTTAAGTTTCATAAAGACGGGGATCAGGTCTGTCTTCTTCACAAGCTGACACACAATAAGTTTTCAATAAAGATTTATAAGTGGATGAGTGAACAATGTCCTGTTCTTTTGGCAGAGATCTTCAGGTCATTGCCTGTTGTCAGTCACAGTTCAATGCACACCGTGGTCTCTGCTTGCTAATGGAGAAACCCCGGCCTAATCCTCCCACTCGTTTCTTGGCCTTCTGCCTAACTCTTAGTTCCTGCTGACTTGCAGTATGTGTTGAGAACTCCTGTTCACTTGACAGGTAGATGTGTGTAATTGTGATTTTTAAAAATAAAATAATTCATCTAGAGTGAGTTTTAGGTAATGATTATAATACAGAGGATTAATTTATTTGGGGGATGGGGGGAAGGTGTTGCTTTCACAGCATCAGTTGGAACATTTGAAAAACCAGTGGCAGAATCTTGATTGAATTAGGCTGTGCTCATAATTAGGAAATGCCAAAGCCTACAAAACGTTGAAAAGTGGTGAGGACAAAGTGATGAAATTAAGTCTGTTTTTTCCCCCTTAAAGTTTAAGAAGTCGGCAGCTGAGGGGCATTGTGTTGTTAACTAATTGGCTTGTGGATATTACTTGGGTATATAGATTTTCTTTCTGCATTTTGCTCATAAGTCAATGTATAGGTCCCATTGTTGATTAAATCCCCAGAGTAAGCATTGCTAAGAAAGGTTTTAGGAAGAACTTTCTAAGGAGTGAGATTGATGGCACAAGTTGCCAAGGCATGTTGCAAATTGTTGGTGATTTGGAGCAAGGTGAGAGAGAAAAAGAAGTTGCTCAAAAATGATAGAGTCCTGGGCAGGAGCCCTAAAGGAGGAGACCAGAGGTATTGTTTACTCTGAATTCAATCTGGAGGTGGCTAATACAAGCAAAACAAAAACTGGACTGGACTCCTTGGGAGTTTGAAGAAGAGCAGTGGAAATTACCTAACTTTATCACAGTCAGAGACTGTAATTTCCTCCAGTGATGATAGTTTTGTTTTGTTTTTTTTAATATACAGTGTGTACTCTCATTATAGCTACGCAGCTGCCTGGTCAAGCAGGATCAAATATGATCATTGTTATTATTTCGATATCACAGATCAGCAAACCAAGGCTCAAAGAACTGATGTGGTCTGCCTGAAATTGCAGTTAGCAAGTAGCAGATTCAAGTATAGGTCTTTGGACAATTAATACCATGCTTTGTTCCCTATACCTTGCCAATCAGTCATTACTAGTTAAAGGGTTCTTATTTGAGGCATATGATCTAGATTAAGAGTTTGGGGGTAACATTTGAAATTTTGGAGACAATGGAGGTATTCTTAATAGTAGTCACAAATACCATTTATTTAGCAATGTATCAGTCAGTATAGGCTATATTATACTATAGTAACAAAAGATCCCTTAAATTTCAAAGACTTAACACAACAAAGCCTATTTCTTGCTCAATGACAGGTCCCACTGGCTACATATCCCTTGCAGATGGGCAGTGTTCTCTGCTCATCACAGTTATTCAGGCACCCAGGCGAATGGAGCAGCTATCTGCTGTAACGTGGATTCACAGCGTTGGAAGGATAGACTGCTCAGAGGGTCTTGTGGCAACAACAAACTCCATCTTGGAAAGTGACACATCACTTCTGCTTTCAGCTCATTGGCCCAAACTGGTCATTTGATCTTAGTGAACCACAAGTAGCCAAGTGTGCATTACCTTGTGCACGGAAGGGAGGGAGCCAGAAATATTTGGCAAACAGCATTAATGATTGCCCCTAGCACCCAATAAACAAGTAATCGATCTGATTCTTTGCAAACCTGTACAATAATAATGAGAACTAACGTTAATTGATTATTGACCACATCCCATGTATTGTTTACCTAGAAGAGCACTTTCAACCTCTCCAATCACCCATCAGGTGATATAATAATTATCTCCATTTTCCAGATAGGAGAACTGAAGTTGCTAACTTAAGGCCACACAGCTAGCAAGTTGTAGAGCAGTATTTGAATCCAGGCCACCTTGGGTACAGAGCCGATATTACAGTAACCGCATTTAATAGAATGAAAAATCTGAGGTTCAGGGAACCAACCAGCCAAGGTCATCCTGTCAGGAAGCAGCAAGCCTCAGTTCCTTTACCTTACTGTATTTTCCATGTAAATTCTGTTAGTAACTCCCAGCCAACACTTGGCCTTCTGAGTCCTGAAGTGACTAACGGGCATACCTCTTTTTATTGAACTTAATTTTATCGTGCTTCACAGATACTGCATTTCTTTTTTACAGATTGAAGGTCTGCGGCAACTCTGCGTCGAATGTGGTTACTGATGCCATTTTTCCAGTAGCATTATTTTAAGATTAAGGTGTGTGCATTTTGTAAGACATAATGCTATTGCACATTCAGGAGACTACAGTATAGTACAGATATAATTTATATGTATTGGGAAGGCAAAAAATTTGTGTGACTTTATTACTATTTTTGCTTCACTGAGGCAGTCTGAAACCAAACCTACAGTATCTCCAAGATGCGCCTGTATCTGTGGTAGAACCAACTTGTACCAGCTCATGAGAACCAATTGTTAAAGTTTCTTAAAATAAGCATTAAATGTTAGATAAGAGTCAAATGTTAAATAATAATTAAATAATTTCATTCTTAAATTATTAAGAATTAAACTACATACCCTAACTACAGGTAAAGAAATCACATTTATTTCAAACCCAGTTTCAGTACTCAAAACTTGTCACTTCCTAATCATCTCACTATGTTTTAGGGCTTCGTACTCGAGGTTACCCACCCCGCGTGTCTGTCTGCTGGAAATACTGTGTAATGTGTTGTTTAGGCTCTGTTGCTGCAGTCATTTCCAGTTCTTTGCGACCTCATGGACTATAGACCAGGCTTCTCTGCCCATGGGGTTCTCCAGGCAAGAATACTGGAGTGGGTAACCATGCCTCCCCTCCAGGGGATCTTCCCAACTCAGGGATCGAACCCACATCTCTCCAGGCTCCTGCACTGGCAGGCAGGTTCTGTACCGCTAGCACCACCTGGGTCACTACTGGGCATATCTTCCTAGCCCCGCTTTCAGCGATGTCTCGTTGGTAGACTGAAGTTGGCCATGGTGGAAGTGTTTATCCCGTAGAAACGAGCAGTCACCACCTTTCAGGGGTTTTTCCCCTGGAGAGCCAGTTGTTAAGCATTTACTGGTGCACCACGGCTTGTAACCCACCTGCTTTCCTAATTGGGTGGCAGCATCAGAGTCAGTCCAGGACCAGCTGGCCCGCCCCATGGATCCAACTAGTTTCAGAGGTGGGCCATCTTCTGTGTGGCTACTGCCTTGGATGAACCATCTGTATTCATCCTTGAAAACTTAGCGCCAAGCTGATCTCTCTCTTTTCAAGCAAAGGATCCTCAACTGTATTTTCCCATTGGAATCACCTAAGAGAGATTTTTTAAAATGCAGATTTTTTTTTTTTTCTCCAGGACCCACTGCCAGAGGGTCTGATGTCACTGGTCTGGTGAGTGGGGCTGGGCATGAGGGTTTTAAAAAGCTTTCCAGTGATGGCCAAGAAGAGACCTACAGCTCTAAGCAAATTTAGTGTGTGAAAAACTTGGGCCACCAAAGAAGGCAGATTAGGGGGTTTAATTCACAAAAACTTTGTCAGTTTTTTCAACAGTGTTCTGTGAAGAACACTTTAAGGCAGATTATGGCAAGCTTTTTCTTTACAGGGCCAGATAGTAAATACTTTTTTACTTTGTGGACATACAGTCTGTGTTGCAGTACTCAGCTGTGCCAAGGTAGTGTGAAAGCAGCTGTAAAGAAGATTTTAAAGAATGAACATGCCTGTGTTCCAGGAAAATCTATTCACAAAACGAGGTGAGCTGGGATTGGCCCATGGACCATAGCTTGCCATCTCTCATTTATGGTGTTCCTTTAATCCAGAAAGTGTTCTTAGAATCTCTGCATACAATCACCTGGAATGTTCCTACTGAGCTGGTAGGTTGTGTTGGTCTATTGAGTACCCCTCCCTCCTACCCCATCCCCCCAATTTTTCAGTTTTAACTGTCCTCACTCATCTGATAGGGAAAATCCACCGTTGCTAGACTGAGTTCCTTGAAGGTAAGGCACCCTTTGGTCTTGTTCGCTACCATAGTGCTCAACCCTTAGATCTCATTTAACATATATTTGTCTGATCAGTTTGAGCAAATTGATCAAATAAATGACATTTATTATTGTTTTTCTCTTCTAAAAATGTTTTATGGAGCATTTCAAATGTCCACAAAGAGGGAATAGTGTGGAGAATCTCCACGTACCCATCACCCAGCTCCCAACACTGAACTGAAGTTCTTTGCCGGCTTGTGCTTCTCTGAATTCCATAAAAACAAGGGGCCGACTCCCTTTTTCTAAATACTGCCATATGCCCTGGTGCCATGAACAGGGTCAAACACATAGTAGGTGCTCAGGAAAACATGTGTTGGATAAACAAAAGAATAAATGAATGACAAGCTGGTGCATTTAAATGTGCTTTATAAGACTTCCAGCGGGTTCACTAGCTTTTGCATAGACTTGGAAATATCGTGGGTTAGATTGTGACTTCTTCAATTTACAACCACAAATAGCCATGGTTCCGCATTGCAGGGGACATCAGAGTCCCTGAAGATCTTCTTAACCGTGTTGGTTCCCGGGCCCCCTGCCAGGCGTGTGCTGAGCAGCCGGGAATGGGGAAGCCTGGTAGAATCTTGCAGATGAGGGATAATCTAGGTCTCAGCCACTCCAGCCCCGCCCAGCACCCCTTTAGACACCTTTTCTCCAGTGTCCTATTAGGGAAGGGAATGACCCCAAAAAAAGAAAAAAAACCCGTGGTCTTATTTAAACCCCTTTAAAGGTACCAGGCTGCTGGAGATCAGCTTAGAGAAAATATGTCGGGGTCTGCTTTGATTTGCAATTTGAGGGAAATGTGGGAAACGTGTTTTTGCTTCCTCAGAGAGGATTATGTTGCCTGGCAGGTTGGGTCTTTGTCACTTTTGATTTTAGAACACTTATTCATGCTTCCAGTAATGAACAAAAACCAAACCCCACTGAAACCAGCCCAGGAGGTCCTGCTGTCTCAGAAGCCCAAAGGGTTCTTGTTCCACTGAATTCTTCTGCCTGGATTCCCGCCTGTTGCCTGCCAGACTTTTCAGGGTTCTGCTTCTTGGGCTGCGTCCACACTGGCATTTCACTTTGAACATTAAAAAAAATACATTGATACCTTATATTTTTGAGATGTATCATTCATTACCATATTGATTAAACATGTCATAAAGGTTATTTTTAAATAACCTTTATGAAGCACCCAGTAGTCCTCAACCAGGGAAGTGGTGAACTCAGTCAAATTTCAGATTTAGTAAACAAGAACTCCAATACTTTCGCCACCTGATGCGAAGAGCTGACTCATTGCAAAAGACCCTGATGCTGGGAAAGATTGAGGGCAGGAGGAGAAGGGGACGACAGAGGATGAGATAGTTGGATGGCATCACCGATTCAATGGACATGGCTTTGGGTGGACTCTGGGAGTTGGTGATGGACAGGGAGGCCTGGCGTGCTGCGGTTCATGGGGTCGCAAAGAGTCGACACGACTGAGCAACTGAACTGAACTGAGCTGAAACAAGATCATGGCACTAATAAATGTGTTTCCTTTAAACAATTCCTTTTTGCTTTATTTTATCTACTAATTGATCTGTTAAGAGAGGCAGGATTTTAAGATAGTTTCTCACATCAGAAGACATCTGTGTTATTACCCACGAATGCTTTCATCATAGATGTCATATAGGTGTGAATCAGATACCCCTTGAGTGGAGAGGCATTTGGGGTGAGGTCTGGCCTTCCCAAATTCTTAGGTTTGCGTGTGACACAACTCTGGCTGTGAACCCCTTCCACTGATTTATAAAATATATGTGCAGTTTCCAAGTGTTACATGTTCCTCAAAAACAAATCACTCCTAGGTGGTTAAATCTTGTTTCCACAGCTAATATTAAAACACCATCCTCCATCCTGCCTGCAGTCCCCTGCTGGAAGTTTCTGGTTCCACTGCCTGAGTGCTCTGTGGTCTAAATATAGCCATTTAAAAAGAAGATTATGGCCCGTCCACTTGGGACTGCTAAAAAGCCTTTCACGATAACTCTTGAAATCCTGATGCCTTTAATCCTTAACTTTAATTTAAAATAAAGAAATCTTCTCAACTCATATTCCATTTTCCACATTCTCTCCCCCGACCCTTGTCCTCTGCTACAAATCTTTTAATTGCCGCCCCCCTTCCATGAGTGAGGAATAAGACTCTTTACAAGTAGCTTCTGGAGCAAGAATGGGCTGTGCTGTTTTAATTTCTTGCAAGGATGTTTTTATAGAAGAAAATCAAGTCAACACTCAAGAGTATACACAGCCCTTTACTGAGATGGGAAGAATTAATCAGGCCAGAAAGTTAGGAATATAAAAAGGGAGGTGGGGGGGAGGGAAGGATGTTTTATCAAACCAAACTGCTCTGGGAGATGCAAAGATAAAAGGATTTCCCTCTCCTAGTGCCTTAAATATTGGCAGGCAGTGGGGTCAAGATTTTTTCTTTTGTTGTTATGGAAAGCCAAACAGATAATTAATGCTGTTGAAAGAAGGTTGTTCTGTTGGCGTCTGCGAGACTGGCCCCCTAGTCTGGGATCTTCTGGAAAGAAACAAGTCAGGGAAAAAGTTATGCACTGGGGGAGATCCTGGCAATTTACACCAGCAATAAATAACGTCCAGAGAGCAAACAGCCACTGGCTAGCTCTTTGTGGCTGCAGATATTTGATATGGGGTCACAAGTCAGTGCATGCAGTGAACTTTAAATGCAGTGGAAGACCCATCAGCCCACCCCCCCCACCCCACCCTACTGTCCCAGACTACTTCTTTTAAGCAATAATTATTAAAGAAAGGAAGTTGCAACCGAAGCCCAGGAAGGTTATGCATTGGCTTTGATATTTACAGTTTTGTTTCTTCCTAGATAGAGAGCTTCTGCTTTAATTTAATGGGCAGGAAATGTTTGGTCCCTTCCTTGAATGTCAGATGTAGCCATGGGGTCTGGGAGCCCAGGCCAGCCTTGCTGGGCCCCCGGGCGTCTTCTGTGCCTCTAGCTGACCCAGTCCTGAAGGAGCTGAGGAAACTCAGCAAACTTGGAATGATATCAGAAACAGTTAACATTTACTGCTTAGGATGTGCCAGATCGTTTATATTTCGTATGTGAAGTGAAAGTCGCTCAGTTGTGTCTGACTCTTTGTGGACCCCATGCCAGTCCAGAATACTGGAGTGCATAGCCTTTCCCTTACTCCAGGGGATCTTCCCAACCCAGGGATCGAACCCAGGTCTCCCTCATTGCAGGCAGATTCTTTACCAGCTGAGCCACAAGGGAAGCCCTGTACTTCATATGCATTAGCACATTTAATCCCCATAAAACCCGTGGAAGGTGGTACAATTTTTGTTCCCATTTTACAGACAAGGCAACTGAGGCTCGATAGGGTGAGGCTTACATAGCTAGCAAATGTCAAACTGTGATTTGAACCTGAGTGATTTGGCTCTAGTCAGCACTTTTTTAAAAATCAAAGTGAAATTCACATAACATAAAATTAACCGTTTTTACATGAACAATTCAGTGCCACTTAATACATTCACAATGTTATATAACCACCATCTCTATCTGGCTCCAAAACATTTCCATCACCCTCAAAATAAACCCTGTACCTACTGGTAATTACTCCCCATTCCTCTCCCCACCCCCAACCCCTGGCAACCACAGATCTACTTTCTGTCTCTATGGATTTTCTTATTCCGGACATTTCCTGCACATGGAATCCTATAATATGTGCTCTTTTGTGTCTGACTTCTTTCATTTGGCATCATGTTTCCACAGTTCATCTGTGTTTTAGCCCATGTCAATGCTTCGTTCCTTTTTATGGCTGAATCATGTTCCGTTGTATGGATATATCACATTTTATTTATCCATTATTCTGCTGGTGGACACTTAAGTAGTTTCTTCCTTTTGGTTATTGTGAATAGTGCTGCTGTGCATGTATTTATTTGAACGCCTATTTTTAGTTCTTTGAGATCTATACCTAGGAGTGGAATTGCTGAGTCATATGGGAATTCTATAGTTAATATTTTGAGGGACTGCTAGCCTATTCAGAGTTGACACCTAACCCCACACTCTATAGTAACTGGATCCCCCAATACCTATCAAGTTGTGCTGCGTGTTTGGAAGGGAGCTATTGTTGCCATGCCTTAGAGCACTTCTAGCTTTTCATCCTAAATGCAAGCATCATTCATCCTTTCATTCAGCAAATGTATTTTGTATCCTAGGTTTATGGTAGACACTGTGCCAGACTTGGGAGTACATTGGTGAACACACTCACAGTCTCTGCATTTAGGTCTCCTAGTCTAGAGGGGAGGGCTCAGACTTCTGCAGGTGCCTCGAGGGTAGGATTAATGATGGAGGCAGAGCAGAGGCAGGGCTGTAAGGAGTGGGGAAAACTGCGACTAACTAGAGTGGACGCCCAGTCTAAAGGTTCTAAGTGATGATGATTGCCAGGTAGGAATGCAAGCACAATGTACACCTGTGGTGGATTCATGTCAATCTATGCCAAAACCAATACAGAATTGTAAAGTAAAAATTAAAAATAAATAAATTAATTTAAAAAAAAAAAAAAAGGAATGCAAGCACAGTGTTATCAGAACTTCCTGTTTTTAAAAAAGAAACTGAAATTTTGAATTTTTGTAAAATCCCTGATATTTAAGATATAGAAACTAAACAAAACACATCTATAGAGGGCAAATGAGCCACTAGGTCGTGTACTGTGTTAGTCACAGTTCTCCAGAGAAGCGGAATCAACAGGAGTGTGTGTGTGTGTGTGTGTGTGTGTGTGTGTGTGTAAAGAGATTTATTATAAAAAATTGGCTTACATGATTATGAAGGCTAACTCCCAAGATCTGCAGTTGGCAAGCAGAAGAGCCCATTGTTTAAGTTCCAGTCTGAAAGCTGGCAGGCTCAAGACCCAAGAAGAACCAATGTTTCAGTTTGGATCCAAAAGCATTAAAAAAAAAAAAACAAAAAAACAATGTCCCAGCTCAACTGTCTTGCTGGAGGAGTTTCCCTTCTCTAAGAGGAGGGTCAACTTTTTGTTCTGTTCGTTCATGCCTTCAACTGATTGAATGAGGCCCACTCATATTGGGGAGGGCAATTGCTTCACTTGGTTTACCAATTCAAATGTTAATCTCATCCCCAAACACTCTCACAGCCACAGCAGAACAATGTCTGACCAAATACGTGGGCACTCTGTAGCCCAAAGTGACACATAAAATTAACCATCACCCATCCACCCCTTGTGAACTCGGCATCCATATGCATTTCCTTAAATCATTCTTAATCTTTAAATAAAGATAACAAGGTCCTGATTTCAGCTAACACATTACAGCTAGCCTGTGAACAACCAAAAATGCACTAACTTTTCCCCAAGAAGAGGAGATAAAGTCCTTGACTGATGCTTACTCTTCTTTGGTTCTGGGGCCCCACTCAAAACCAGCAGCTTTTCAGGTCACTTGGTAAGTGGGCTGAGTAACATGCCCAAATGAGAACAGTGTGCCTCCAAAGTCTAAAGAGATCCACTAGGCATTGTGCCCATTCATTTGGTTGTAAGAGAGAACAATTCCAACAACTTATCCTTCATCTTCAGTTGAGTTCAGTTCAGTTGCTCAGTCGTGTCCGACTCTTTGCGACCACATGAATTGCAGCATGTCAGACCTCTCTGTCCATCACCAACTCCCAGAGTTCACCCAAACTCATGTCCATCGAGTTGGTGATGCTATCCAGCCATCTCATCCTCTGTCATCCCCTTCTCCTCCTGCCCACAATCCCTCCCAGCATCAGAGTTTTTTTCCAATGAGTCAACTCTTCGCATGAGGTGGCCAAAGTATTGGAATTTCAGCTTTAGCATCAGTCCTTCCAAAGAACACCCAGGGCTGATCTCCTTTAGCATGGACTGGTTGGATCTCCTTGCAGTCCAAGAGATTGTCAAGAGTCTTCTCCAACACCACAGTTCGAAAGCATAAATTCTTCGGCGCTCAGCTTTCTTCACAGTCCAACTCTCACATCCATACATGACCACTGGGGAAACCATAGCCTTGACTAGACGGACCTTTGTTGGCAAAGTAATGTCTCTGCTTTTTAATATGCTATCTAGGTTGGTCATAACTTTCCTTCCAAGGAGTAAGCGTCTTTTAATTTCATGGCTACAGTCACCATCTGCAGTGATTTTGGAGCCCCCCAAATAAAGTCTGACACTGTTTCCATTGTTTCCCCATCTATTTCCCATGAAGTGATGGGACCAGATGCCATGATCTATTTTCTGAATATTGAGCTTTAAGCCAACTTTTTCACTTTCCTCTTTCACTTTCATGAAGAGGCTTTTTTAGCTCCTCTTCACTTTCTGCCATAAGGGTGGTGTCATCTGCATATCTGAGGTTATTGATATTTCTCCCGGCAATCTTGATTCCAGCTTGTGCTTCTTCCAGCCCAGTGTTTCTCATGATGTACTCTGCATATAAGTTAAATAAGCAGGGTGACAATATACAGCCTTGACGTACTCCTTTTCCTATCTGGAACCAGTCTGTTGTTCCATGTCCAGTTCTAACTGTTGCTTCCTGACCTGCATATAGGTTTCTCAAGAGGCAGGTCAGGTGGTCTGGTATTCCCATCTCTTGAGGAATTTTCCACAGTTGATTGTGATCCACACAGTCAAAGGCTTTGGCATAGTCAATAAAGCAGAAATAGATGTTTTTCTGGAACTTTCTTGCTTTTTTGATGATCCAGCGGATGTTGGCAATTTGACCTCTGGTTCCTCTGCCTTTTTTGAAACCAGCTTGAACATCTGAAAGTTCACGGTTCACGTATTGCTGAAGCCTGGCTTGGAGAATTTTGAACATTACTTTAGTAGCATGTGTGATGAGTGCAATTGTACAGTAGTTTGAGCATTCTTTGGCATTGCCTTTCTTTGGGATTGGAATGAAACCTGACCTTTTCCAGTCCTGTGGCCACTGCTGAGTTTTCCAAACTTGTTGGCATATTGAGTGCAGCACTTTCACAGCATCATCTTTCAGGATTTGAAACAGCTCAACTGGAATTCCATCACCTCCACTAGCTTTGTTGGTAGTGATGCTTCCTAAGGCCCACTTGACTTCACATTCCAGGATGTGTGGCTCTAGGTGAGTGATCACACCATCGTGATTATCTGGGTCATGAAGGGATATATCTACATGCCCCATGCAACTGGACCCCTGGAAGTTTCACTGAGGTAGAAGACCCTTGAATTTTTGTCAGATTTATTTCCCACTTTCTGACCCACAGTCTTACCAATAAGACTAGAGTAGTGGCTACTTCTTGCTCAGTATGTCCAGTCAGCATAATGTCATCTCTGTAATGGACCAGCATGTTATCTTATGGAATGGAAAGAGACTCGGAATCCCTGGGAACTAAATTATGATGTAGGGCTGGAGAGTTGATTTACCCCTGAGGTAGAACAGTGAAGGTATATTGCTGGCCTTTCCAGCTGAAAGCAAACTGCTTCTAGTGGACCTTATTGATAGATATGGAGAAAAAAATCATTTGCCAGATCAATAGCTGCATTCCTGGGACCAGGGGATGTGTTGATGTGCTCAGTGAAACTACATCTGGTCGAGCAGCTGCAGTTGAAGTCATCGCCTAGTTAAGCTTACAGTAATCCACTATCATTCTCCAAGATCCATCTGTCTTCAGTCAGTTCAGTTCACTCGCTCAGTCGTGTCCAACTCTTTGTGACCCCATGGACTGCAGCATGCCAGGTCTCCCTGTCCATCACCAGCTCCTGGAGCTTGCTCAAACTCGTGTCCATCTCTTTCCTAGTCCATTATGCCATCCAGCGATCTTATCCTCTGTCGTCCCCTTCTCCTCCCACCCTCAATCTCTCCCAGCATCAGGGTCTTTTCAAATGAGTCAGCTCTTCACATCAGGTGGCCAAATTGGAATTTCAGCTTCACCATCAGTCCTTCCAATGAACACCCAGAACTGATCTCCTTTAGGATGGACTGGTTGGATCTCCTTGCAGTCCAAGGGACTCTCAAGAGTCTTCTCCAACACCACAGTTCAAAAGCATCAATTCTTTGGTGCTCAGCTTTCTTTATAGTCCAACTCTCACATGACTCTGGAAAAACCATAGCTTTGACTAGACGGACTTTTGTCGGCAGCAGGCCAAATAGGCAAATTGAATGGGGATGTGGTAGGATCACCACTCCTGCATCTTTGAAGTCCTTGATGGTGGCGCTGATCTCTGCAGTCCCTCTGAAAGCCAGTATTGCTCTTGGTTTACTGTCTTCCTAGGTAGAGGCAGTACTAGTGGCTTCTACTTGGCCTTTCCAACCATAATTGCCCTCACTTCACAGGTCAGGGAGCCAATATGGAGATTCTGTAATTATGTGTTTGGGAACTGGAGAAATAACCACAAGGTGGGTTCCAGGACCCTCTGAGCCCACTGTGAGGCAAACCTGAACTGAAGCTCTATTAATCACCTGACTTCCATAAGTTGTCCCCAAAAGGTTTATTTCCTTTACCCTAGTGCAAAGTCACCCTGGTAAAAGGCCACTGGTCCCTTTGGGGAAGGCTTGGAGAAGGATTTCACGGTATAAATTTTCCGTAGCATACCAGAGTCCTTCCTCAAGCGAACCTGGCCTCCCCTGCATTTGAAGGGGTCTGGGTCTGAGAACTGATTGAGGAGCCATCACTCTTTTTTTTTTAATGATCAGGTTAGATTTTTATTCACATGATCTAGAACTTTCTGCTTATCTAGATCACATGAGAATTTGGTAGATTTCCTGTTTGTTTCACTTCTGGGAACATCATTATCACGAGCCAGCACCATAGGTCTGGGTGAGTCAGACTGTTCTGATTGCAGTTCTTACTCTGCTGCCCGTTCTGGTATGGTGCCCACCTTGCCTTTGGCTGTTGAGTGCCACTGCCTGGCCCCACCACCGTGGGATCCAGTGACTCCCATTGTACTGAGGTTTCCCAATTCTGTGACTGCAGTTCTCACCGTAAGGTCTGGCCCACAGAGAACAGCAATCACAGAGCTCTTCACAGAGACTGTCAGGGCTCCCCCTGCAGACTTGTTTCTCACAGTTGCGGTGAAAGGTCTGTCTTCTAGATGCATACCCCTCCCAATCAGTGTGGGTAAGTAGGTCTTGAATGACAGAAATCCATTCTAACATTCCAAGCTCCCCACACCTTTGAATCCTTTCCTCTCCAGTAAAACCCAAGTGGGCCACATCTTTGTCCATATTTCAACCAACCAACCAGCTAGAGACCTACCTAGCTCCCTGAGCTGCAACGTTAAATGCAAAAGATCTGCTTAGTGAGTCCATACCAATAAATTCTATCTGATCAACTTTATGTCCCTTCCACCATCGTCCCACATTCTTAATATCCACTCTCACATACAGTCCCAAGATTTCTTTCTGTACAACTTAGAAAGCTCAAGTGGTGGAATGTAGCACACCTCCCCCCAGGTCACACTTTGTACCTCACCTTAGCGGCTGCTGGGATGTAAGTCTGGTTGTAGCCCTAGAAGCAAAGAGGCAGGGCTGGTTCCTGAGGAGAATCAGCTTTGTCTTGAATGGCCGCTGCCTCAGGGACAGCCGTTACAGTTTCTTCGGGCAATGCTGGGTTCATCCCCTCAGATAGCACATGGTGAAGCCACTCCCACTGTGGGTTCAGGGGTCCCCTTTCACTAGCAAAGAAGCCTTGTCAGAATGTAGGGGTTCAGTATCCCAAAATCATCAAGGTCTTCCCCTGCATCCCTATTCCAACTTGCAGGATCTTGTTCTTTCCTAGTCAATGCCCTTGCTTGTTAGAGCAGACACTCTACAGGCTGGCAGTTCAACTTGTGTTGTAATTCAGCCACTTGCAAGATGAGATACCAGGTTTGATTTTCAGCAGTCTCAGCCCTACTGCTACAGGTGATAAGGGTCTCCTTCAAGGCACACATAGAAGCTTTCAGATCATTTATGTGTCACTTGAGCTGGGAGTTCAAATCCCTGAACTCATCCTTTTCTTTCCCCACTTTGTCCAGTGACATCAAGAGTAACAGGCTGACCTTATTATTTATTTATTTTAATTGGAGGACAGGCACTTCACAACACTGTGGTGGCCCCTTCCACACATCGACATGGATCACAAGCTGACCTTGTTGTACTGGTTTGCCAAAATTATTTGAAAGTATCATAGATCCAGTCGCTCAGATCCTTACTTGCTCTCAGTGGTTGGTTAGGAGTACCCAGTGGTGGTATTTTGCATATTTCTATGAACAGTTCACACCATGGACTGTCAGTACTCTTTACTGGAAATAAAGTCATTAGTGACCTTATATCTAATTGGATTAGTGAACCAGTTCCAGAAACCCCAGGATCAATTCAGAAAACTCATCCTTAAAATTCTTTTCCTTTAGTACCACTCTCAGTGGTACACCAAAATCTGCATAGGTCAGGGTTTTTCAAAGAAATAGAACCTGTGAGTGTGCGTGTGTGTGTGTACACAAAGAGATTTATTGTAAGGAATTGGCTCCTATGATTATGGAGACCAATAAGTCCCACAGGCTGGCGTCTCAGGAGAGCTGATGGTATAGTTGAACCAAATATGTACTTGGAGAATGTGACTCTGGTATAGCTGTGAAGAAGACACTCAGGGAGATCAACTGAATTCTGCCTGGAGAGGTCAGGGAAGACTTCCTGGAGGAGGTGACTCAAGGTGTGTCATGAAGGATGGAAAAGTGTTTTCCAGAAAAGCTGGCAAGAGGTATATTTTCCAAAAATAAAATAATGGGAAAGTTTATGAAGCCCTCATCACATGCACACATCATCTCTTTTAATTAATGTAGCAGTGCCGTAAGGTTTCCATTTTAAGGTGGGCATGGAAGGCTCAGAGAAGTTAAGAGAGATTTATCTGAGGTCACCAAGTAGGTAATGCCAGCCAGGATCCTGACCTCTGAGAGCCTGGCTCCAGGGCCCAGCACTATTTTTCAGGGTGCTCGTCTCCCAGGAAAGAACCACTGCCTTTGAAGGCAGTGAGGGAATTTATAGGCTCTTACTCTTAAAATCCCAGGTGTGTCTAGGGGGGCCATCCAAGAATCCTCTACTTAAAGGGCAGTGTGGATGGCGGGGGCTGCAGCTCAGGGCCAGAGGTGAGAGATGGTCCAAGGTGGTCCCATTGCTCTCCTCTATTCTGCTGATGGTATTGTTATAAAATTGGATTAATGTCAGTCATTTTGGGGGAGGGAAAGGTCTGAAACGGAAGATGCCAAAGCATTAC
Organism: Oryx dammah; assembly: GCF_014754425.2. Classification (NCBI taxonomy): domain Eukaryota; kingdom Metazoa; phylum Chordata; class Mammalia; order Artiodactyla; family Bovidae; genus Oryx; species Oryx dammah. Next base: position 54,282,168 of record NW_024070196.1, read on the forward strand.
TAGAGATTGTCCCTATGTCAGGAGAGTTTTTAAAACTTTTTATTATGGAAAATTTCAAACATTATAGAATAGAAAAAGACAATGAGCTCCCCTTTTCTGATTTCTCAGCTCCAACAACTGTTAGCATCCTGCTATTCTGGTCTAATTTATACACTGAACCCCTCTATTTTTTTTTTCCTAGAATAATCCTGAAGAAAACCTCAGAGAGGTTGTTGCACTTGTCAATGGTGGTGGGATTTTGAGTAATCGTTATTTTTGACCCATCTGGATTTCCTAGTTTGTATACAGAGATTTGTATTTTTTAACCTGACTTTAAAAATCGCTGCATTTTTTCTCTGGGCACTTCTATTTCCTCATCTATAAAATGGGGCTGCTCACAGGGGTCAGTGAGCTTGTCTCTGTAGCATGCTAGCTGCATGGCTGCCACAGCATAGGTGTTGCTGTTTATATTATTTTTAGTGAGGTGTAATTTTTAAGGTCAGGAGTCTCCTTTTGGGCTCTTGCCCACAATTTGAGCTGCTTTGCTCAGACCTGTTGCCCCCCTGCCCTGTAGACTGAACCCACACTGACTGTGGCTGTTATGTAGACATCACATGGTGAGAGCCCAGGCTGTGTGCTCTGGGCTGGGAGACCCTGAGTTTCTCAGTGTCCATGTCTGTATGACGGGGTTGTCAGGGCACCCATCCCTGAGCCGGCCGTTTTGTACAAATGGAATGAATTGGTGTGAATAAAGGCATAGTACAATGCTTGACATACACTAAGTGTCCAGTCAGTGTTGATTGGCATCCTGTCTCCAGAATTTGCTTAGGGATGAGCATGAAGCCAGGGAGGTGCAGGGCCATCCACCCCTTAGCCCTTGATGATGGCTACTGGTCAGTAGAACAAGTTCTGGCCATAATACCATCAGGTAACCAGGGACCAGCCCTGATGTGGGGGTTTGGGCAAGTGTCCAAAACCTCTCTGGGTGCCCTGTGAAAGGCTCACTTGTGAACTGTAGAAATCTTCAGAAGTTGGGGCTCCAGCTGTTGGGACTCCTACGGCCCGCCTCCCCCTTTACCCTGAGCAGCGGCCACAGCGAGGCAGGAGGGGCTTGGCTTGAGTGAGGACCAGCAGATGCCAGTCTCGCTCTGCGCACAGATGTATCTGCCAGTTTCTGATGGGGAGAAGTGATCTGGGAGTCGCTCACTTCATTGATAATTAAATTCAAATTAAGAGAGATTTGCATTTATCAAAAGGCTGTTTGACAAGGTGTCACTGTTTCCATCCAGCACCCGGGCACTGGGGAGCCAGCAAGGGGAGGGGCAGCTATGTGGGGGTGGGTAAAGGGTGGGGACAGGGGCATGGGGAGGGGAGAGGGAAGAACAGCAGAGAGGCTGCCTGTCGGCTCTTCGTTGTTAGCAAAGGTAGTGGCTCTGTAGTAAATGGGATGAAATGCTGTGTGTCCTCAGTCAGACTGCTTAACCTTTCTGAACGTCAGTTTCCCCACAGCAGCCCCCAGGGTCTCCCTTCTAGGAAATGGACTGCTACCATTCAGCTTTGGGTTAGACAAAGAATCCCCAACCCTGCCATCCTTCTCTGCTGAAGTTTAGGAAGGAGGGCCATAAATCTATGAGGGATGTTGGTGTGGTACCCCCAGATCCCTTTACCAGCCAGCACTGCCAGCTGCTGTGAGTTGGCTGGTAGTAGCTCCCAGCTGCCTCCTTTTCCCAGGGAGTCTCAGCCCCAAGGAGCTGTCTGCCCAGAGAGGTTATATCCCACCCCACTCTCAGGGCAACCCACAGCCTTTGAGTGACTGATTCAAGGGATGAGCAGCCTGGTCTCCTTACCTCGAGGCAGGACCTCCCTGTGGTACCACTCACCTGCCAGAGCTCTCCCTGGGATCAAGCTGATTCTGGACTCTTGGAGAGCCCACCGCTCCACTCTTCTGCCCTTCAGCCCCTGCCTGCTTTCCTCACTTCCTCCGGCTTCCTGCTGAGCACCTTCCCTCCGTGAGTCTCCAGCACAAGAATCCCCATCTCAGGTTCTTCCTGTCAATCACCCGAACCAAGCCAAAACCGAGCCTGGACTCAAGTCCCGTTTTTTGTTGCTGTGTGATCTCCAGCAGGTTGTCAGCCTTCCTGAGTCACAGGATCGTCGGGGAAGCGGAGAGGGAGAACAGCAGGGAGATAAAAGGGTCAAGACTGGGAGATGACCTTCCTTCTTGTCAGCTGGAGGCTCTCTTCAGAGACAAGAGGGATCTTGCTGGTCTGACTGCTCCGTATACTTGGTGCGAGAAGAAAGGAAAGGACTTAGCGAGCAGAAAGAAGAGGGGCATGTTCTGCCTTCCTCACCTGAGATGGACTGCAGAAAGTGGATGTGCAGGGTCAGTGAGGGAAGAATAGCGAATGGCATTTGTGACCAGCAGAATTCATGGGCAGAGCGTGGGGGTGAGATACCCAGAAATGGTCCATGGGGCTGGAGCATCGAGTCAGGACAGGTCTAGGTCTCGATGGGAGAGGAAGGTGGATAGATCCATGAGTTCATGGTTAGGGGACCAGACTATCTCAAGTGTAGTAGCAGCCACAAATGGGTTTTGAGTAGGGAGTAAAAATGACAACTGGGTTTAGATTTTAGAATGGTATTTAGAGTTTAGGCACCTTCTTGGTACAGGTGTCTCTCCTTTTCAAAAGTGATATGCTTAAGTGAGCAGGTTCTGGACACATACACCTTTGCCTGCCACTTGTTTGTTTGATAGCCTTGGTTAAGTTTTGCCCTTCTCTAAGCCTCAGTTTCCCCAATGGGCATGATGTCATCTCCTTGGCAAGCCAGGTGATGATACAAATGACTAACATTTGTTGAGCTGCTGCAGGGGGAAGAGTTTAGGGGGGCCCAGCATGGATGTAGAGCTCAAGGAGAAACCAGGCCCATGATCCAGACAAGAGATTGTGAAAAGCCCAGTGAGCATGACTGCGGGGACAGTGGGGAGCGGGGGGTGGGGGCAGGATTCAAGAATCACCTAGGAAGCAGAATGGTGGGGGTTCAGTGTGGGAGATCTGGGTTCGATCCCTGGATTGGGAAGATCCCTTGGAGAAGGGAAAGTCTACCCACTCCAGTATTCTGGTCCAGAGAATTCCATGGACTGTATAGTCCATGGGGTGGCAGAGTCAGACACGACTGAGCAACTTTCACTTTTTTCTTTTTTCACATGGAGGAAAAAGGATTGATTCAGAATGATCCCTGGGTTGAGGGCCTGAGGGGGTGGAGTGGGGGGGATGGACTTCCTCCTAAAATGCAAGGATTTCCTTTTCCCCCTTGGGGCCCTATGTGAAGAGGTCAGTGCTCATGCTGGGGAAGATTGCAATCCTCATTTGCTGTGTGACTCTTGATAAGTCCCTTTCTATCTCTGGTCCTTAGTTTGCTCATCTAAAAAAAAATCACAATAGTCCCTCTTGCTACTGAGAGTCAAAGAGTCTGTATCATGGGCTGGGTAAAGTTGCATTGTCACCACCGCAGATAGTTCTATAAGGAAATGGGGTCTGGCTGCAGCAAGAAACACCAAAGTCAGACTCCAGAAGGAGCAGTCTGTCTAGTGAGTCTCTGGACAGTTGTGAAATTTGTCTCCCTGGGAGACCCAGTGATCCAGGAGAGCAGCCCTGGGACAGCAGGTTCGAGAAATGAGCTTATGTTCAGAAATACTGGCATTCAAGGCCTTGGCTACTGAGGTAGTTGTTTCTCTAGTTCTGCACTGGGGCAAGGCCTCCTGGATCTTCAGAAAATGCTCTTCTAAGGTAGTGAGGGTCCTTGGCTTTATCTGATTCAACTCTCCACCTCCTCTCAGAGCCAGCCAGTTGCTTCCGCTTCCTTGGGAGGCTTTTGTATTGTGGCATAGAAAACCTGATGTAAGGAAATCTATTATACAAAGTGTATGAACAGAGAGATGATTATATGCATCGCACAGACTTGTCCGTTCCTTCCACAGGGCTGAGCCTCCCAAGGTCATTTCAAACAGGATAAGATTTCAGAAGAGCAATTTTCCCCCAAGAAACTATTATATCAAAAATGTGGGCCCACCTTCAGTCTGCCAAAGGATTCTTCATTCTTACAGGTCCTAGATGTTAAAATCAGACAGACCTGAGTTCAAATCCCAGCTCTGCCCTGAACTAGCTGTGTAACCTTGGGTGAGTCACTTAACCTCTCTGGAAAATGGAGATATGTATGGAGTGGTTGAGAGAAGCGATGATATGGTCATGGGGCCTGACCCAGGGTAAATGTCAGTATTTGTCACGTCTAATGATTTCAGTGTTCTTCCTCATCCCTATTCTGATTCAGCTTCCCATCCTTCACCTTGCTTCTTAGAGAAATTTTTCCAGTGTTGAGGTCTTTTGTGTTGACTGTGCTTTCAAAAGCAGCACAAGAGTTGGGGTGAGCTGGAAACTGATTTAACAATTTCCCAAGTGCCCATGTAAGGCTACATAGGGGCCCAGTTCTGGGTAAAGGAGAGGGAACAGCAGATCCAGGAGTCTGTTGATGGGGGGCTTGACCTGGAGGTGAGTCTCACTTTTTTGCTCACTGGAGGTGAGCATCACTACCGTAGCTAGAGCTGACAGCAAAGAAAATTTTGGAGTTTTACTTGTTTTCTTTCTTATTTAAAAAATGAGTTATAGTACTACCTGTCATATTGTAAAGTAAAAATTAAAAATAAATAAATAAATTAAAAAAAAAAAAGAACTCCTTCTTGATATTAAAAAAAAATGTAGATGGAGGGTAGTTTTATCTTCCTGGTCATGGCAGAGACAGGTCTTCAGAAGCAGTCAGCTTCTAACTTTGTGGCTGGGTGCATCTTCCTCTTTTATATTAATAGGTTTCTTCCAGTTGATGTTCTCCATTTACACACTGGAAAAAATGCTGCAGCTAAATATAGCCCTAGCCCAGGCGAGCTGAGTCGTGGGGGGGCGGGGGGGTCTGATGGCAGGGGAACAAAGAGGGCAGGATTGGGGTTTTTTGCATAATTGGAATTGGGAGGATCACTGAAGCACCCTTGTGCAGAAAGAGGTCCTTAATGTGACCTCAACATATGTGTGACCACAGACAGTCTGCATCACCTCTCTTGAGCGTCAGTATTCCACTCGCTATGACGTATAAAGTGTATCCTATCTCGCTATGAGGTATAAAGTGTATCCTATCATCTCGCTGTGACGTATAAAGTGGTAGCCTATCTCGCTGTGACGTAT